>NW_015505373.1:486056-540639 GCF_001515645.1 Sinocyclocheilus grahami
CAGTGGGTTATGTCTGTGAAGGTAAACAGCTGGGAAATAAATTGCATGTTTATTTTAGATTTGTGTGGCAGCAGCAATATACAGTAAATAAATCAATAAATCCACTGCTCTGATGTCTCCTCTGAGGCTGGGACACTAAATAGTGTTCTGTGCTCATCTGTGCAGCCAAAGGCAGAACAGTTAGCATGCTTTGCTCAAACTTTCGCCATGGCATTGGAGCTGGTACACCATTGTTGCTTGCGAAAACACAATGAGGGCGCTGTGGGTGTATTACATTTACAGATTAAGGGGCGGTAATATTATAATGAGATCCTTTTGCAACGTCACTAGGGGAGCAAAATCAGACTTGCTCGTTTTTTCAGACGGTTGCAGAAAAAGGCTTACCAAAACAAAGTTACTGGGTTAATCTTTTTCACATTTCCTTGATTGGTAGATGCACCGTGGACCTGATTATAGCACTTAAAACCTGGAAAAGTCAGATTTTCATGATACGTCACCTTTAAGCTAAATATGGTCAGGTCAAAGTGTCTGAATAATTTTTGGTCCCAAATTTTATTTTAATCAATTTTACTGGTAGTCCACTGTATGAAGAATTTTTGGGTATAATATGTCACAGTTTACTTTATTTTGCTATACTTACATAAATGAACTATAATGTCCTGCACCCACTAGTGTTTTTATATCACTGTATTTGTGAAGGAAACCGACTGTCTTCAGACAATTTTGGATGTCATTTTCATTTCTTCTTGCATGTAATGTCTGATAAAGCAGCATTTGTGAGTGGAGCTCTGCTTTGTGTACAGCCTTACCGGGGAAACCTTGATCTCTACCACTCACACAGCGCCTCCTGCTGCCAGAGAATGAGTCTGCATATATATGCCGCCACAAATTGAATGCAAGTCTGTGGGAAACACTGAAATGTTATTTATGCAATTTGTAAGTGCAAATTATAATTAATTATACTTGTCTCTTTAAAAATAAAAAATTAAGCCATTTAGCCAATGTAACTTTTAGCATAGCCTATTTTATTTGAAGTGTATCCCGTGTATTCTGATACATGCATTAATGTTTCTGGGCTAAGCCCCAAATATCCACTCACTGTAGAACTGGCCCTGGAGTCAAACCCATTATTTCAGCACTTTGCTCTACTGATTGAGAATGCATTGTAAACAATGGAGCTTTAATAATTTGAATATGATGGATTATCAACTAATTATGTACCTTCCTTGTAGGTGCGTTCAGATGTAGTATATAACGTTTTTATTAACGTCAAAGTGCATATAGCACCAACAAGTTTGACAGTCAAAGCTAATTCTGTAAACACTGCTTTGATAAATAATGTTTTTTTTTCTTGTGCTTGCAGGTTCATTCATACGGTCAACATTTGTGGCACCAAATGCATTGAATTTTGGAAAGAGGGTGCAGCCTGAACAGCATCCTGCTGTTTCTCATTGCAGAACTTGTCAACTTTTACTGTCAAAATGATTGAAATTTAACACAACACCACAAACTAATTTTTACTGTATTTTATTTACACTACCAGTCAAAAGTTATTGAACAGTAAGATTTTTAATGTTTCGTTTATCAGCATATTAGAATGATTTCTGTAGGATCATGTGACACTGAAGACTGGAGTGATGATGCTGAAAATTCAGCTTTGATAACAGGAATAAATTACATTTTATCATATATTCAAATAGTTATTTTAAGTAGTAAAATATCACAATATTACTGCTTTTGCTGTATTTTGGATCAAATAAATGCAGGCTTGGTGAGCAGAAGAGACTTTAAAAACATTAAAAATCTTACTGTTCAAAAACTTTTGACTGGTAGTGTACTTGCCAATTTTTGCTTTTCAGTATGTGTATGTTTTTCCATGATACAAAGTCTCATACAAAGACTGTGGTGATACCCTTTTTTTAAGCTATAGTGCATCTGAGAGGTCAGGATTTGTAATTTGTACTTTTAAAAAGAAAATGTTCAACAATTAAAAATCATATTATCAGAACTAAAGCTCATGAGTTATTGTGGGGTGGGGGGGGGGCTGGGTATGGTAAAAATCATGGTTTACAGTGCAGTACCACAATTGGATTTTTTACAGGTAAATATCTATAACTAAATGAAAATAAACTCTACAGTACTGATACTGTAAATGAAAATACGTTAATAATACAGTAAATAAAATACAGTAAAGACATATTGTACTGTAAATGCAATTACAGTACTGATACTGTAAATGAAAATACGGTAATACTGTAAATAAAATACAGTAAAGACATTACTGTGCTGGTCGCTGAGTAAATACATCAACTTCGCACTGTGGATCGCCGGATCTGCTTTCACCGTGGACGAAGCGGAGTTCAGCCTGTGGTCGTCACATGTGGTTGCCGCAAGCCCACCGGACGCTCCTTCGTCGAATCGGCCGGTCGTGCCGTTCTCAAGCTCACCGGCCTCCAGTATAAATCATTATAATCCATAATTATGTCCCCACTGGATGCAACGAATGCCTCGTTTATAATGGGTTTTCATGTTTTTGTCTCGTTGCTCTGGCCGGACAGGGCATCACAATATGGTAAGGGGCGTAACATTTCCGTCACATGCTTGAGGTATTCGGCCAATCACAACGCACTGGATAGCTGGCCAATCACAGCACACCTCGCTTTTCAGACCGATGAGCTTTGTAAAAATCAACACGTTTCAGAAAGGCGGGGCATAGAGGAGAAACAATAATGTACAGTATGTGGAAAATAATGTATTTTTAAAGGTTTTTTTAACCTTAAACCGCATAAACACATTTCATTACACCAAATACACACAATAATGTTCTTTTTAGCAACATCATATGACCCCTTTAATATGTTACCAAAGATATTGCCCTACCCTGACATACAGTATTAATTTTATTTGTGCAGCATCATATGACCCCTTTAAGAGACAATGCATCCATTATAATAATACACATCCGATTTCTTTCTCCACTGTTTACTTTAACTTTAGACATAATTGACAGTTTTTTCAAGGATACTCTCCAAGACAAGTATTTTGACATAATTTTGTATGCATTTGTCGGTACAAGAGCAAGAAGAGGCAAACTCGGTGTTCAAGCGCTTTGAGACGTGTCTCTCTGCGTGCGTCCTGTGCGCACAGAACACCGCGCGCGGGTGCTGAATCAGAATCAGAATCAGAATGAGCTTTATTGCCAGGTATGTTTACAAATACGAGGAATCAGTGAAGAGAGAGCACAACCCTGAGGAGATCCAGTGCTGATTATACGGTTGCTGGATGTGTATTTTCCCAGCCTCACTAGCTGCTGTCTGTCTGTCAGGAAGCTGTTGATCCACTGACAGACGGAGGTGGGCACGGAGAGCTGAGTTAGTTTGGGCAGGAGGAGGTTTGGGATGATAGTGTTAAAGGCCGAGCTGAAGTCCACGAACAGGATCCTCACATAAGTCCCTGGTCTGTCTAGATGTTGCAGAACATAATGCAGTCCCATGTTGACTGCATCGTCCACAGACCTGTTTGCTCTGTTGGCAAACTGAAGAGGATCCAGCAAGGGTCCAGTGATGTCCTTCAGGTGGGCCAGCACCAGTTTTTCAAAAGACTTCATGACCACAGACGTTAGAGCCACAGGTCTGTAGTCATTAAGTCCAGTAATTTGGGGTTTCTTTGGGACGGGGATGATTGTGGAGCGTTTGAAGCATGAAGGGACTTCGCACAGCTCCAGTGATCTGTTGAAGATCTGTGTGAAGATGGGGGCCAGCTGGTCAGCACAGGATTTCAGACAGGCTGGTGTAACACAATCTGGGCCTGGTGCTTTTTTCCTTTTCTGCTTCCGGAAGACCTGGCGCACCTCGTCTTCGCTGATCTGAATTGCAGGTGTGGGGGAGAGGGGAAAGAATTGGGCTCTTTCACATCTTTTTCTGTTTGCATGTTTAAATTGCGATGTATTTAATCGCAATTTATAATTTGTATTTGTTCGTTCAGGTGCTGGAGGACGCGAAGGAGAGATCAGTTCGGTGTTGCTGTCCACGAGACGCGGCTCTCCGCGTGCGCACCGAACACGGCGCGCGAGTACTCAGTTGAGTTTTTCCGTGTCGTGTGCTGAATGCTTTAAGCCTTGCCAATTTAAACATTCAAAAGAGTTTAAAAACAAGTGCAAATGATAAGCTTTCGTGACCATGCGCAGCAGTGGCCCGTCAACTGTCCTGAGCGTCTTTTTAGGCTGGTCTCAGCCAGTCGGTTGAGATCGTGGGCCCCTATAATCTTCACCACCTTTCACCCCACTAGCGACGGCCCTGCTAGTAGCTAACGTGACAATAGCAACATGGCGAATGTAGTACATCCAGATTATGTTCATGCTACACACATACACAGAACACCCTTTTAACGGTCATGAAGTAATTACTTGTTCAAGATAAGTACCTACTCAAGAGAGTATGCAATTTAGGATGAGGCCATAGATCAGAGACTACACTTTCAGTTTATCTCAGGTATTTCCCATTTATCTGGATCATCTTTGAGATGTATTTGCAGTTTGATTGGAGTCCACCTGTGGCAAATTCAGTTGAGTTTAGCTAAACTGTCCAGAAACAGGGCTGGACACCCCAAATTAAATACACCAGAACCAGCTATTCAAGGTATTCAAGATTACTAGAAATATACAGGTAGGCGCCATGGAGCCAAACTCTACAGGACCAGTATGTATGTCTTAAAGGGGTCATATGATGCTGCTAAAAAGAACATTATTTTGTGTATTTGGTGTAATGAAATGTCTTTATGTGGTTTAAAGTAAAAAAAAAAACATTATTTTCCACATACTGTACATTATTGTTTCTCCTATATGTCCTGCCTTTCTGAAACGCGTAGATTTTTACAAAGCTCATCGGTCTGAAAAGTGAGGTGTGCTGTGATTTGCCAGCTATCCAGTGCGTTGTGATTGGACGAATACCTCAAGCGTGAGACGGAAACGTTACGCCCCTGTAAGCGACGAGACAAAAACATGAAAGCCCATTACAAACGAGACATTTGTTGCATCCAGTGGGGACATAATTACTGAGAGCAGAGGCGGCGGGGTTGAGAACGGCGGATCCGACGAAGGAGCAGCAACCACATGTGACGACCCCGGGCTGGACTCCGCTTCGTCCACGGTGAAAGCCGATCCGGTGATCCACAGCGCAAAGTTGATGTATTCCCTCAGCGACCAGCACGGATCAGCTCCAGGCATGACGAAGCGGATATCGTCCTCTTTTGGAAGACCAAACAAAGTAGTTTCGCTTTCACAACAAAACACACAGCATCTCCACAACATGGCGGCAGCGGCAACAATACTACAGCGAGAATAAAAGTTACTCCTTCTTTCTTTGCGTGAACATTTGGGCGGCGTTATGCAAATCTTCCCACATAGTGACGTAGGTATGTGGGGGCGTGTTAGAACGAGGCGTTTTAGGTAGGCGTGGCTGACTCTTAACTTTTATAAAGAATATCTCTTTGGATTTGAGACTTTAGTCTTTGCAACTTTACAGATCTTCTTTATGCACCAAGAGCTTGTAACACTTCAAAGAGAAAGGAAAAATTGAAATCGCATCATATGACCCCTTTAACAGTTGAGAAAGAAAATGCATGTGTATCAGTATATTGGATCCGTGAATTTGGTCTTAAAGTGACAGCAGACTAATAATAAACCTGCTGCTGTCAAAGAAATAATCTCTCAATGCTCTTGACTGAATACATTTTCTAACTTTAAGGGTTGATCTATATTTAATTTATACAGTGAAGACTACGCAGTGTTATTTTGCATTTGATTATTACATTTCTGTACCTGACAACTTCTTTTAGACCAGGGGTGCCCAAACTCGGTCCTAGAGGGCCGGTGTCCTGCAGAGTTTAGATCCAACCCCAATTAAACACACCTGAACCAGCTAATCAAGCTCTTACTAGGCATACTAGAAACTTCCAGGCAGGTGTGTTGAGGCAAGTTGGAGCTAAACTCTGCAGGACGACCCTCCAGGACCGAGTTTGGGCACCCTTGTTTTAGACCTAGCCTACCTGCAAAACCTAAAAAGCAGTGCTTATTTGTGTATTTGTTCTATTGTATTTATTTTCTGCTATTGCTTGAAATTTGGTTATCTGAAGAAAAGATTCTTAGAACTGAGCCCTGTGCCTCAGACTGCAATGTTTCTGCAGTTTTTCTACATTAATGTATTTTTTCTACAACTGGAGTACCTCAATTCTGTTGTTTCCTAATTATAGATTTACACTATATTTTACACATTGCACATTTTTAGCACAGAAGCCTGAAAGTCATTCTTGACTATTATAATGTCATGAGCTATCATCAAATTACTGATCTCATTATCTCATTTTCCCAATTATTTATTTTTCTATGGGATTAAATGAATAAATACATACATAACGTTTTTTTTGTGTGAATGTCTCAGTTGGGGAACAGAATGTGCAAATTTAAGATAAATGTTCATATTGCATCTGTGTGTCAATACAAACTGTTTGTGTAAAATAGGTACATAAAATCATAATATCGATACTCCTGAATCGAATTGTATCGTAATCGTACCATATAATTTTTTTTTAGGATTAGCAAATACGTTTTCGCTGTATGAGAATCATGAACCCAGTCAAACATTTTTGGAGAAATCTGAAAATGGCTCTCGGTGTGGATGTGCAATTTCACTCTTTTCTCTTTAAGATTTTCTCCTTAGTATTTTAAGGCGTTTTATGTGTTTATTTTATTTAACATGACGAAATAAAGTATTTCACGCCCTATTTATGCTTACTTTTTTATTGTAATTTAAATCATTACGTATTTAATAATTGCATTGTATATAAATTCATTTGATTGAATCTGTTAGTCCCTCCACATGTGCTTCTACTATGCTGGTGTTCTTCTCCAGTCCTCTAGTTGGCGCTAGACGGTCTGTTGGGATTGAGCAGGCGTTGTCAATGAACGCGAAGCAGGAGCAGCATGAGCCGAAGTGTTGGGATCACGTCCGTGGATCATTTAATGACATAATTTGCACAACATTTATAGTTTAATCATGCCGATGAAGGGAAGATTCCCTATACGGAGGACACTGGAGTATCTGCAGAAAGGAGAAGTCGTGTTTAACAAATATGTGAAGATTATGACTGTCAATTATAACACAGATGGAGATCTGAGTGAAGGAGCAAGGTCAGAAAAACAATATCACGATCATCAATAGCTGACTTTATTTGCCATGCCTGCAAGCAGAGTTTGGTTTTTAATGTTTTTTTTTATTGAAAGAGTGTTAAGGATTTTCACTGTCAACATGTCGTCACGCCACACAAATACTGTTTGTGTTTTAAAGCTGAAAGGCATTTTAATATCTGCAATAAATTCGATTAGTTAGAATCAGATCAAATGTGAATAGAAGAACATTAACTACATGAAATCAAGAAGTTTGTAGGAGAAAAAAAACATAAGAATTGTCTATAAATACAGAGTCAGCTGTGTTTGAGAAGCATGATGTTAATGTATAATATTGTTTGACAGGAAGTTTGTGTTCTTCAATATTCCTCAAATCCAGTACAAAAATCCCTGGGTTCAAATAATGATGTTCAAAAACATGACACCCTCACCCTTTCTCCGATTTTACCTCGGTAAGTCATTTGTTTCTTTATTTTCAATATTGTTTTCCCTCACTGTGGTATCGTCTCATTTTAATGCTGTGTTTAGATGAAGGAGAGCAAGTGTTGGTGGATGTAGAAGGAAAAGACCACAAAGAAATTACAAACCATGTGAAGATGATCCTTGGCAAGTCAGAGTAAGTACATTTAAATTTATGCATTTGGCAGCCGCTTTTATCCAAAGCAACGTATTGTGTTCCAGATTTATTCAGCTCACACATTCCCAGGAATCCAAGCCACGACCTTGGCGTTGCTAGTGCCATTCTCTAGGGCTACTATATCATTAGTGATTTAAAAGTAAAAAAATCAATTTAGTTAAGTATCGCATATTGTGGCACTCAAAATTGCAAGGGAAATTTCTTCACTGCGACAGCCCTACTACATAGTCAATTTCAGTGTGGGATCAACTTCCTATATCAACTTGACATCAAGATGCTGTAACATCATTTTAAATTCAGTTTGGACGGCAATTTCTTCTAGAGGTAATTGGGTGAAAATGGGAAGCTAATCCCACACTGAAATTGGTTTAATTTATATGTAGGTCAATATGTTTGAGGTTCAGTTTGCAAATCAACGTCATGTTAAGTTTTTGACATCAGTTTGATTTGCATGTTTTACCTGATTTTCGACGTCAATTGCCCACTGGGTAGTGGACAAGCGGTCAAGTGAAAAATGTGGGTATTTGGACAAGCCCTAAGAAGCTTATGAATGGGTCGGTGAATCATTGACTCACCCGATTCATTCTATAATGCAAATTCATTAATTCAGGAAAAAACACTGTAGAGATGCACAAAAATGGAGCAAAAAATACAAAATAGTCTACAGTTTGTCATTAACTTGGTACTTTAATAAATTGTTGCCCTGACACAAAGTCGTCTGCCACAGACCATGCTAACCAAACAGTTTTTTATAATCGCTCTAAATGTGTGTGTTTGTCCTAGGAAGACTGCTGTGCAGCTATAATTAAAGACACATAATAAAAAAATAAGAAATATATTACTTTGATTAAAAATCTGTATTTGTTGCTTCACAGTGACGGAGCTCAGTAAAAAAGAATTAAAAACCTAATTTAAGTGTTATAGCGATAAGTTAAATAGTAAGTTATCTGAAACAGCTGCATTTTGCCATTTAAGTGCTAGCTGGGTGTTTAACTTTTTTGGGAAATATCCTTTTTAATTTTCAAATAAATTGATCCAGTAATCTAATCTCATTGGCTAGACTGTATAGACTCTAAGTGATGTGACATGGAACACGTACTTGGAATTAGTGCTCTGCATTTAACCCATCCAAAGTACGAGACTCAAACCTGCAACCTTTGGGTTACGAGTCCCACTCTCTAACCATTAGGCCACGACTTCCCCACCTATATCTTCCTATCGATAGTTGGCCAGTGCACATGTCGATCAGGTACTAGCCGAAGCGTAAGTTTACACTGTAAAATGTGTAGAGAGCAAATCTGCAGTTCTAACAGAAATCATTGTAATGTGCATGAAAGCTTTTAGCACCAACCAGTGCTAATGCCAGTATTACCATTTGAACGCGTGTCCCTTGTGTCTGTACTCTGCTTACCCTCTTATGTATCTTTCTGCCCACAGTAAAGTTCTTGAAGCTGAGGCTCTGGCTAAAATGGAGTTGTCTAACCCTGCTAACTTTGGGCCCAAGAAATATTTCCTGCGGGAGTGTATCAGTGAAGTGGAGGGTCAAGTTCCTCATCCTGGTTTTGTCCCACTTCCCAAAGAGATGACTGGCAAATACAGGGCCAAACTGGCTGCAGCCTCTGATGAGTAGATACTGTTTGAGACGAATGTGAAAACGCATTGGACGCTTAAAAAAAAAAATCGTAAAAGTCCTTAAACTTTTTTTGGTGGGTGAGATGAACATGATTTGATGTTTGTGACTTTCACTTAGACTGACTATGGAAAGCAGACTTGTTTTATAAACCTGCAAAAAATACATAATTCAATTAATAAAAACAAATAAAAAAAGAATTGCGATTTATTCTTGAGTGAATACCTACAAAACTAATGCCTAAAGAAAATTCTCACATTTTCATTCAGCGAATGAAACACAATCACAGAATTTGATTAATTATTAGTGTAACATTTATGATACCTGATATTGCTCAGTGTAAACACACAACATTATCCAAACGTTAATGGATAGGTTGTTAGTCACAATATGGTTCTCTGATGACAAAAACATAAATACAATTACAAAAAGCATTACATTCAGCCACAGTGTTGCTGTCTGTTCTCACCGTGTCCACGAAAAGCCTCGCATTAATACAAGACAGAACTCATCAGTTGTGTTTCATGTCTTTTTGAGGTGGGCACATATAAATGAAGCATTAATGAAATATGCAAGCAAAATTGAGATTTAACACAAATGGTACAGTTTCTGGACAGCTATTTAGAGGAGCAGCAGGCAATTATGATGACCATATGCATAAGTTTGTTACTTCAACACTGGTTTCCTAGCATTGGATGTATTTGTATAATTGCTCAATCATTTAAGTGCAACATAAATGAGTACTACTAATGGTATAAAACAATATATACAGACTAAATTACAGACATTTGACATTGATTGATTAGGCAAAGCTGTGATATTAAACAGATTCACCCCAAAATTAATAATTGAGAGAGATTTTTGTTTTTGACAGCATCAACTTCAACTGTATGCACAAAAACAGTTGAAACCCACTTTGTGTTCCAAAAAAAAAACTACAATGGTTTGGAACGACGAGTAACGTGAAATGATTTTCATGTTTGAGTGAAATATTCCTTTGATGTTTCAAGGATAGAAATAAAGAAATCAGTTTCTATTTAGTGAAGCGCTGGTTAGCCATTAGATCAATATAATAATAATAAAAAAGTTCAAAGCTGCAGGTGTGCGTTCATGCTAGACTTCGATACATAAACTTAGATTTTCTTAAAATTCTAAAGCAAAATGTATTCTGAATCAAAGCAGCAGTGTGCATGAAATACTGACTTTGCTGAACAGAAAATCTTAACCAGATACCTATTTATATGACTTGAGACTACAAAGATTTTGTTCACATAAAATACTTGAGTATTACCCAAAGCTAAGACTTACTGTTTTTTAATTTATTTATTAAATTACAAACTTTTCCAGAAATCAAGTTGTTCTGATCAAGAATTGTCTGTTCCTTCTACTATGCGTTCTTGCACAGAAACTTCGAATTTGTTTTAGATTTTTGTCTAGTGCATCAGTAGCTTACACTGTTATCTGTAACTGAAAACAAGCCTCACCAATTACAAAAACTAAGTTCGTGACGGCCACTATTTTTTTCTTTTCTGCTCTTGTAGTGTTTTTTGCAGCTCCTTTAGGTTCTCAGACAAAAGCTCCACTTCATCAGAGCGTCCGCTTAGCTTGGCGTCAAAGATATATGCCCGGATGTTATCGATCTGTTGTAGAAGTAGCTCTTCCTCAATCATGTCATCAGCTGCTGAGCCATCCTCATCATCCTCTTCATCAAATGGATTGGTTGAGGCAGCTGGAATCTCATCGGAAACCTCTTTAAAAGGGTTACCTCTATCTTCATAATCGTCATCTTCAAAAGGATTTCTAGCTGACTTCACTTTAGCTGTACCTGGATCTTCCATTTCATCGTTTTCTTCCTCAAATGGGTTGTGCTCTTTCTTTCCATTGGCTGTCTGAGAGTTTGTCAGTTCTTCCTCAGCAGGAGAGAAATGCTCCTCGTCAAAGGAGTTTCTGGTGGGTGGAGTTGGTGTGTGTTTATCTCTTTGCCTCTCTAAGGGAGGAGAGTTTCCTAATAGACGTGACAAAGACTGTGAAGACCCAGGGCTCCCAATCAAATGTTCTCCCTCCTCTTCTCTTTTCTGAACATCTTCTTGGTCTCTGAAATCCAAGGAGGAGTGTTTTGATTGGTTTCTGTACTCGAGCTCTCTCTGCTGCAGATGTTCGATCTGTCTCTGCTGCAGGTCGGTCTCCTCAGCTAACCTCTGTGAAAGCTGGATGGCTCGACTGGTCTGCTGAGTGTCAAACTCATCCTGCAGCTGCCGCAGGTTCTCCTCCAGCATGGCCACTTCATCAGTGCGGTTTGCGGAGCGCGCCTGCCGTAAGAACGACTCTATGTTTTTGATCTGTTGCAGGAGAGGGTTGTCCAGCTCAGAGCGAGTCTGCAGAGTGTCTGATTGTGGCAGCCAGCCTCCGGCTTTCATCATGCGTGGACCTGGAACATTCTCGTGTGCACCAAGGTCATTTTCACTGTCCAATAGGCGTTTTTGTGCCTCCAGGCCTGCCTAAGTTGCGTAAGAAAAGTAAAGTGTTACAATATGCAAGATAATGAATTGCACAAAAACACTTATACAAAAAAAAATAAGACTGGATTTCTGGATTAGATGGGCTGATGCAAGAATGAAAACATGATTTATTTATTTAGAAATTCATATCTAGACTACAGATTAATCAGTCAGACTCACTGGTTCACTGATCTGATTCTTAAAAAATAAATGCACTGATTTGATTAATCAAATTCAATGACAGGTTTGTTTAAGCTGAGCAAGTTCTGCGCACGTGCGCAGGTGATCAGGTGCGATTAGTTAATGTTCATTGGATCATCTCACAGGAACCTCGAGGGTTCGTACGGGTGCATGAATTCCTTGAAAATGTTGGAATTTTAATGTTTTCAAGGTTTGAAAAATGCTTGGACTTTGGATAAAGTGCTTGAAAGTATAGTTGCATCGGTTTCATAATAATGGGCTTTCTTACTGAATAGTTCATTTTTTAAATAAAAAAAGCCCGTGGCTCCGCTCGAGTGCGCGTGTGATCTGCCGTAGTGATGTTAGGTTCTTGAACGAATCGTTATTTTGAGCCGGTTCTCAGGAAGTAACCGGTCGAGCCGGTTCACAAATCGAACTGAATCGAACTTTAGTTCCGGGTTGATGACGCAGGACGCACAGCCGAAGTAGCACGTCCAACTCGAAAAGAACCGAATGAGCCGGTTTAACCAACTGTCGAAGTTTGCCGAGGATTACCGAATATTCTGATGAGTGAGTTGACTGTGCAAGCCTGAGGCGCGTACTGGAAATATGATTATGACGGTTATTCATTTACATTTTATTAAAACCTGCAAAAATCTTTGTCGAGTGATGTAAATAAATTTTACAATAGTTTATTGTGCATGCATATTATATTTAAAGTTGCTTAAGCAAAATCAAGGAGTTTATAAGACTAGTTGATTCATTCTTTATACTGTAGACATGTAGAACATATTTTGTGCATAGTTTGTGCATCAATGTCTGTACTGTGTGCTGTAGGTGTGAAACTTTTAGGAATCTTATCCAAGTTGTAGGCTAGTCAATATTGGTCAGTCAGTCATATCTGAGGATCCGCGAATTAAACTGTGACCACAAACACCATTAACTTAAAGGGGTCATATGATGCGATTTCAAGATTTCCTTTCTCTTTGGAGTGCTACAAGCTCTTGGTGCATAAACAAGATCTGTAAAGTTGCAAAGACTAAAGTCTCAAATCCAAAGAGATATTCTTTATAAAAGTTGAGTCAACCACGCCTACCTAAAACGGCTCGTTCTAACACGCCCCCACATGTCTACGTCACAATGTGGGAAGATTTGCATAACGCCGCCCAAATGTTCACGCAAAGAAAGGCGGCGTAACTTTTATTCTCGCTGTAGTATTGTTGTTGCCGCCGCCGCCATGTCGTGAAGACGCTGTGTGATTCGTTGTGAAAGCGAAACTACTTTGTTTGGTCTTCCAAAAGAGGACGATATCCGCTTTGTCATGCCTGGAGCTGATCCGTGCTGGTTGCTGAGGAAATACATCAACTTTGCGCTGTGGATCACCGGAACGGCTTTCACCGTGGACGAAGCGGAGTCCAGCCTCCGCTCACTCGAGCCCGCCGTATAATCCATAATTATGTCCCCACTGGATGCAACAAATGCCTCGTTTATAATGGGTTTTCATGTTTTTGTCTCGTCGCTCCGGCTGGACAGGGCATCATCACAATATGGTAAGGGGCGTAACATTTCCGTCACACGCTTGAGGTATTCGGCCAATCACAACACACTGGATAGCTGGCCAATCACAGCACACCTCGCTTTTCAGACCGATGAGCTTTGTAAAAATCGATGCATTTCAGAAAGGCGGGGAATAGAGGAGAAACAATAATGTACAGTATGTGGAAAATAATGTGTTTTTTGAACCTTAAACCGCATAAACACATTATTACACCAAATACACAAAATAATGTTCTTTTTAGCAGCATCATATGAGCCCTTTAATATGTTACCATAGATATTGCCCTACCCTGACATACAGTATTAATTTTATTTGTGCAGGTCTTAAAAAAAAAACCTTACATTTTATTTTAAAATACTGCAGATACCCTGTGAATTCTTAAATTTTTTAAAATGTTATCATTTATAAACTGTATGTTGGTATAAACTGCAATGTTATATGCAATTCAGATAGGTGTTTTTTTAATAGCACAATAACATCTGATTTAAAGTGAAGAACTCAAGTATGTAGGCTATGTAAACATGTAATTTACCACAGTTGTAAAGTGCTGGAAAATCTTAAATGCACCTTGAAAGTGCTTGAATTTTACTTTGGAAAAGGTGTAAGAACCCTGAACCTAACACCAAAACTGAGCAATTATGTGGATATTTGTGTGCATTAAAGTAATTTCCTCCCGATTATTTTCATTTTTCCTTTGTCCTTTTCACTGTAACAATATGAAAAAAGACAACATGTACTGTGCATTTGTGGTCTGCTCTCCCGATTTAATCTACGATATATTCAATGAATAATTCACTGGAATGCATGCAAGAATATCTCGTTACTCCCATAATTTGCATGAAGCATCATAGGGCATACTTACAGTATGAGGCATAATACATATTGCAAGGATGTATATGGCTGGATGTCATCCAGTCTATAAGCTACTGCTGGCTCATAATTCTACAGCCTTCTAGGTCTTTCCTGATTATTATTTTTTTACAATATAAACCAACCCTCCATTTAGTCAGATCATGTTCTCTCAGATTGTAATAGATTTAGATCAAACAGGATCTGTTAAACATAGATATATAATATATGGTAAACCCCTCACATAATTGATAGTACAGCCCACAATAAAAGAAGTGCGCTCAGAAAACATAACCTTTTCAGCAGATGCACATCAGAGAACTGTTGTAAAAAGCTTCCTAGGAAATTTGGTTTAAGGAAATTAAAGCCCTAAAACTGAGAAACAAGGAAGAATATTCATGTGTGTAATATGTGACACAATTTAAGCTCAAAATGTTTTTGAATTAAGTCATTAAAATCACCACTGATTCATTTAAGGTTTCATCTAATAAAGAAATATTAGCAAAATGTGAGAAACAGAATGCGATCACATTGCCGTTTATTCACCTGTCTCTCCTGCTGTGCCCTTTTCTCCTGCTCCTCTCTTCTCTTCTCTTTAAGCTCCTCATACTTCTCCTTGGTGGGGAGCGACGTCAGTCCCAACAGTTTCTCCTGCAGGTGTTAAGTGTTGAACAGACAATTGAGCTTCCACATTTATATAGTTTTACCCACAAGTTTGTAAACCTGTTTTTTCAAACCTGTTGAAAAATATGTCAATAAACATTTCACCTGTATAAAAAGTGTAGCTGTGTAGCGCACCATCCTTTGCAGCTGCAGGGCTTTCGGGTGAGGCTGGACCTCATCTTTCAGTCCGAGTGCGAGGATCTTCTTACTAGTGCCAAAACCCCCCACAGAAATGCATTCTGTGAATCTGGATTTAGATAGGTCCGTCACATCACAGTATGTGTCTTTAGTCTGTTGCCTACCTCAGAACATCAATGAGCTCATAGTATTTCTGTATCTCCATCCTCAGTGCAGCAGCATTCTCTAGATTACAGGTCGTCTCCCCAGCACTACACAATACAGAGAAAACTTTGGAATCTGACAATGTTTGGGATGTGGCATTAGGCATGTATGCAAAAGCACCACAAATGTGACCCTGGACCACAAAACCAGTCACAAGGGTCCATTTTTCGAAATTGAGATTTATACATCATATGCAAGCTGAATAAATAAGCTTTCCATTGATGTGTAGTTTGTTAGGATAGGACAATATTTGGCTGAGATACAACTATTTGAAAGTCTGGAATCTGAGGGTGCAAAAAAAATCTAAATATTGAGAAAATCGCCTTTAAAGTTGTCCAAATAAAGTTCTTAGCAATGCAGATTACTAATCAAAAATGTAATTTTGATATATTTACAGTAGGAAATTTACAAAGTATCTTCATGGAACATGATCTTTACTTAATATCCTAATGATTTTTGGCATAAAAAAAAAAATCACAATTTTGACCCATACAATGTATTTTTGGCTATTGCTACAAATATACCCGAGCGACTTAAGACTGCTTTTGTGCTCCAGGGTCACAAATGTACATTTGTTGACTTCTTTAATGATATTCTAATATCATTAAAGAAGTCAACAAATGTACATTTGTGGTGCTTTTGCATTTGTAGGGCTTACTTGAGAGACTCTGCCATGCGTGTGTACTCTGGAGCCTTAGCTTCAACTTTCTCCATACATGTCCTTAACCTCTGCAAAGCAAAAACAATCAATACTATGACTAAAGACTATGCTGTGTATATTAAGAGCTACCATTACAAAAATACCTAGCTGCAAGCGGCAATCATCAGGGTCCAATCATCAAGCATTTGTTATATTAAACTGGCTGCATGAGACATTACTAGTCATTCAATGTTTAATTACACAATTAAACAATGTCTAAATCTACACATCTCTGCATTTGCTCAAACGATTTGTTAAAATCAAAACGTGGACAGTGATAGGGGAGCTCTGTCTACTGTCATTTTAATAATGCCATCCAAACTCATTTTGACGAGAAAAAAGTAGAAAGAATACCATTAAGCGCATGTAGCATGTCAGTTCTAACTGGTCATCTCTTTCGCTTTCTCTCTTTGAGTGATGGCAAAAAGAGAGCCATGTCTTATTTCCATTGAGAACATCAAGAAGTGGTCTCCAAAACATTCACTTCTAATGAACACAGTTGGGATTAAATGTCATTTACACATTTATGTTTACTCTGGGATAAAAAAAAAAAATCGAATTAAATTATATTAAACACGATTGTACCTCATAGAGTTTGACGATATCAGGCACGTGGTCTTTTTCCTCCAGTTTGTGCTGATGTCGGAGAAGTGCATCCATGCAGTGATGGCAACAACGTACACGGTCCTCGTCTTTCTCCTCCAACACAGAGGTGACAGACGAGATGCTGTTGATGGAGCCGCGGCGAGAAGTCTGCTGCATCACTGGGCCTGCAGATCCAGGAGACCCACTCTGGCCAGGAGCCCACAGGGCCTCCCTTGTTCCACTGGTTAATTTATCTGAAAGCACATTACAGTACGTCCTGAAAATATAACCTACCTGATCAAGATGATCAACAAGTAGTTAACTCTACTTCATTCAATACCAAAAAAAATAAATAAAAAAAAATACTACTACATTATGCTACTGCAGACCGAGCGAGAATGGACGGCGTTACTGTAATATTATGCACTTTGTACTGTAATGTTTTCTTACGGGTGAATGAGACACGAGGTAATCTGACAGCGCCGGGTAATCCAGGTAATCCACCAACGCCGTGTCTCATTGTGTCGCTGCTTAGCCTTAGTCTGCCTGTGTGCATTTGAGTGTTTTGGAGGAGGTGTGGCTTTGGAGAGTGATTTGCAGTGAGGGTGGGATCTTATGTTTTCAAAGCTAGCTTTCTATTGCTAGCCTCTCTGAAATTGCCTACCCTACATTTAAGGCATTTTAAGACCCGCAGAAACCCTGAAAATATAAACATCAAACTACTGCAGTCAAGTCACATGCCCTCTTGATTCGAGGAACACCATTTGGATAGAAGCAGTTCTCGAGGCAACAGTACACTGAACTAAGAACAGTCTCTTTCGGTAATGTTCGAAATACTGAGAACCAATGAGTGCGCTGCTGATACTATTAGTGTACTGGAATCTGACTGAGGGGACAAAATCTAATGTATGAACAAATCATTTAAAGGGGTCATATGATGTGATTTAAATTTTTCCTTTCTCTTTGAAGTTTGAAGCTCTTGGTGCATACAGAAGATCTGTAAAGTTGCAAAGACTAAAGTCTCAAATCCAAAGAGATATTCTTTATAAAAGTTAAGAGTCAGCCACACCTACCTAAAACGGCTCGTTCTAACATGCCCCCACATGTTTACATTATAACGCCACCCAAATGTTCACGAAAAGAAAGAAGGCGTAACTTTTATTCTCGCTGTAGTATTGTTGCCGCCACCATGTCGTGAATGCCCTGTGTGATTTGTTGTGAAAGCTAAACTACTTTGTTTGGCCTTCCAAAAGAGGACGATATCCAGCCCGGGGTCGTCACATGTGGTTGCCGCCGGACGCTCCTTCGTCGAATCCGCTGCCTCTGCTCACTCAGCCCGCCGGCCGTTGCTCACTGTAGGCCACCGTGTGTGACGCGGTTTCATTGTGAAAGCGAAACTACTTTGTTTGGTCTTCCAAAAATGGACACGACTAGAAATCAGTGGTTAAGTTGTATTTACAACACTGTTCCAGAACACTTCAACCCAAATATTCAGATGTGTGCAGCACATTTTTATGGAGGACTGTTTCCTGATCCTGGTAGAGTAGACTACAATGCCGGCTGTTCTGACTCACAGACTGTAAGTACGTTTTCATATTTAAAGAGTTTTTATATTGTATATATTTAAAGCTAGGTTTTTGGGCAGTGTAGAGTAGGGCTTGTTGTTTGTCATTTCTCTGATCACAAATGCAGACATGGTTTTATGTTTACGCGTCGCGATGCAACGCAACACGTAAAAAGACAGTATAAGTCATTATAATCCATAATTATGTCCCCACTGGATGCAACAAGTGCCTCGTTTATAATGGGTTTTAATGTTTTTGAATCATCGCTCCGGCTGGACAGGGCATCATCACAATATGGCAAGGGGCGTAACATTTCCATCACACGCTTGAGATATTCAGCCAATCACAACGCACTGGATAGCTGGCCAATCACAGCACACCTCACTTTTCCGACCGATGAGCTTTGTAAAAATCGACGCATTTCAGAAAGGCGGGGCATAGAGGAGAAACAATAATGTACAGTATGTGGAAAATAATGTTTTTTAACCTTAAACCGCATAAACACATTTCATTACACCAAATACACAAAATAATGTTCTTTTTAGCAGCATCATATGACCCCTTTAAGAAATACGTTTATGACTTGATTGTTTTATCTGATGGGGGAAAAGGAAATTGAGACTCTTATAATAGCCGAAAGGAGCAAATATGCTAAACACTAAATCCCCATCCCCTCCAAATCCTTGCAGGTACCATTAGTTACTGCGTCAGATATGTCACTTTACTCACATGTGAAACAAACTGCCCAAAAGAACTGCTTCACAGAAATCAATTGGACCTCCCATCACTACTATAGACTCTCCCAAATCAGTCAGAATGCTGTCCTGTATCTGACAATGCAGGCAGTATACAGAAAGGCAACTCACTATTTTCTAGAAAAAAAGCATATGCAATCCATTCTGTGCAAGTCAAAAAAGGCAGGACACACGATTTACTGAAGAAAGTCTTAATGTATAGTACTTTCCATTTCATCTAACATATTTATACATGTGTAACTCACATGCCAGTGGCAGAGGAATAAACTCTGTGCACTTTCTGCACATAATGGACCCACAGAGTCTGCAATGGTGGCGGCGGTTGCGGATGTTGAATTTGCTCCCACAATCAGGGCAAAATGGCACATCCTGATCATTCACCCACGACACCACTGACTTCTCAAGTGCTGAGAAAACAAAGTAGCATAGTAGTCACATTTTAAGTCATTCTTTAAATGGTACCAAGCACGTGTGCTATTTTGTTCACATACATCTTATCTGCGCTGCATCCATGTTGGTTCTGTCAAAGGATGTTAGCTGCCAAATGAAAATCCAAGTAGCAATGTGAAACAATTTGATCAAATGGACAGTTCTATTCAGCATTTAATCCATTACCTAAATGTATCAGATTGTTAAAATCTGCTTACGTATGTGAATCCAGACATTTCTAGCTATGCAAGTTCATGTTCCAAAATGTGTTGGAACACATTTCACAGTATTTGCTGTATTTCAAGCTTTGGCACAAGTCAAGCTTTACATAGGTGTAAACTGAAAAGCCGGTTTTGTCTTTCAGATCAACTACTGACATAGCAAGTTTGCTTATCCTGAATAATAACATGATATTTTGAATATTTTATAAAAAAAATACTTAATGTTCCTTTGAGTACTGAGGTTTGTTACAGCCACAGTAACACTACAACAGACATCAAGTGTGTACTGTACAACAAATCCATGCACTTGCAGTATGCATGGCAAAGCGTTAATGTCTGTGTTCACATACTTTACAAATAATCACCTTTTCCAGTCGTATAATGCATTTGTTGACTTCAATCACATAATGGTCAATTCTTGCAGCTCTCTGCTTCTTGAAAAAATCCAAGTGACTGTGGGTGGCTCCTATTTTAACAGAAGACTTATTACAGTCTGACAATGACAACTTTTGTTAACACCCAATGATACAGGACCAGCTTGCCTTACTTTGCATCTTATATATTTTTATTAAAAAAATCTTGCTTGTCTTAATTTTGTTTTTTAAATCTGTCTTTGGTAGTAAGAATCTTACCGAGCTCTTGCGGCTCCCACATGAAGGGGTCCACTCCTCCATAATAAAATGATTCATAGCTGCTGTCTGTCCGCTCATCTCCATCCCACTTTAACAGCTTGTCTTTGGCTTTCTTTGCCTTTTGCACCAGGCCTGAGAAACCAACGTGAAAATGCTTAACAACTGAACATGTCAGCTCCTCCACTTACTAGAAAACTAGTGTGAAACTGACATGGTTCTAGAAGAATCAGTGCCTAAATACATTACCTTTTGCGTTGGTTTAGGTCCTCAATCTTTGTCTCTATATAAAACAGCAAGCTTATAGCATGTTCTTATTTACTATACCTCAGGCTTTTTAGGTTGGGTGCCATCTCTGGTCCAGTTTATACTGGCTTCCATGGCTTTTTTTCCTGCCAAATGCCAACCCAGTGTGTCAAAATACTATTGGGAAAATTGGCAGCAGTGGGACCACATAGGCCTTGGTTATGTATTGATGACAATTTTTTCCTTGGAGAAAAATAACTGAAGAACTCTACTATCCGCCTTATTTTGCAACTCCGAAGTAAGCTATTTTCTTTAAATATGCAAGACTTCTGCTTTGTTAGCCACTAGAGGTAAGTAACTAGAAGAATAACAAGAGCTTTAAACTGTAAAACTATTTGCACTACAAACCTGTGTGAGTAAGATTAAGATAATACATTAAAATAATAAGATAACAAACACCAGTTTGCAATATCACTTAACAGACTGTTTTTGTTCAGCTAAAATAGCTGGAAGAGACCGGCACCGGAAGTCTTGCACATTCAAGTTACAAATGGCAGTGCTCACTCTTACATTAAAATAAAGGTGGATAGACTTTCTTTCAAATAAGCATGACTTAACTACGAAGGAAATTCTTAGAAAGGATAACCAGTGTTGGGGAAAGTTACTTTTAAAAGTAATGCATTACAATATTGCGTTACTTCCTAAAAAAGTAACTAATTACGTTACTTAGTTACTTTTTATTGGCGTTACTTTTTAAATCTGGGCTGGGCTTGCTTGTTTGCTTTTAATATAAAAAGTTCTATTTTTGGCAAACGTAAAAGCCCTTTCACACCAAAAGCCTGAAGGAAAAGTACATTCACGTCTGTACAGTAGAACACAGAAGAAAGTTCAACACTCTTCAGCAATAAAAGAAGAAGAAATGTTAGTTTATCTTGTGCAATTTTTGCTTATTAGTTTAGTTGAATTGGATCACTGAAGGTCAGCAGCAAATTAGTTAATAAAATGGGATTAAATACATAAAGGACATTTGTATTATTTAACATATTTAATTATTGCAGCTTTGAGTCATATTCTGAGTTGCTTTTAACTGTTTTTATTAATTTTGAGGAAAACTAAATCAGATTTTTTTTGTGAGATGAATTAATGCATGTTCACATAGAACAAAAGTAACATCTTACTCCCGATTTCTCTCAACAAAGGGACAAGGAGAGCTTTCAATAAATAAATGGGGGGGAAAAAGTAACTCAAATATTTTCTTGTAAATTAAAAAGTAATGCGTTACTTTACTAGTTACTTGTAATGTGTTACCCCCAACACTGAGGATAACAATATGAAACGATTTGTCCTGTGTTTTATTAAAAAATCCTGTATCTAGAGCTGGGCGATAAGATCGCAATAAAATGTATGTAGATAAATATGATAAGCTCTGGACAGTTTTCCTCAATACGGACTGATCTAACAGACTATTACACAGCAGAAATAAAACAGCCAGTCAGTCGCCATTAAGCCTGTTTATCATGTGTCCCTGCGTAAATGAGCGAGTAGTTTTTGTCTACTAAACACATTTGACAACACTTGTGGTCAAAGATCTTCACGACAAATCTCCAAAAGTAATGTTAGGTTTAACTTCTTTGAAATTATGAAAATAATATAATTATGCTAAAATAAATGCTATTCGTTTGAACTTTCTATTCATCAAAGAATCCTGAAAAACTGTACACAACTGTTTGCAACAATACCAATAAGCATAAGCAGCAAATCAGCATATCAGAATGATTTCTGAAGGATCATGTGACACTGAAGACTGGAGTAATGATGCTGAAAATTCAGCTTTGATCACATGAACAATAAATCACATTTTAAAAATCCATTCAAACAGAAAACAGTTGTTTTGAATTCTAAAAATATTTCTCAATATTATCATTCTTGCTGTATTTTGGATCAAATAAAGACAACCTCGGTGAGCAGAAGAGACTTCTGAAAAGTCTTCTAGCGTATAATACATCCATGTGCATTTAACAGTTATTATTATTATTATTATATACAGTTACATCTAATTTAACCATACTAGTTGCATGGTAACAGACACATCTCGTGCACTTTATACCCATGAACAACTGCATACAAATTTAGCATACAATGCATACAAAACCAGGTTCACACCTGGGACTAAGTGTACTCAATAAAAGAAGCTTCAATTAATTTTGACTGAGTTTATTTTAGTCAGACTTCTTGCAGTACTGGGGTAGTGCACAATGGCCGGTGGGTAAACTGAACATGTACACTCCCTTCAGACTGGAATCTCACTTAAGATGGGAGAATAAACTGTGACGTCCACTTCGTATGGCACTTACGATCGAATGGAACACAGCTTGTAATACGTTTAGCACTGTGACAAAGCAGACTCTATTCTTGTTTATTCACCCGAGTAATGGACTGTGAGAAATGAGATCAATCTTAAGACTATTCCAGCTTACTTTTCAGCTGACCACCAACGTGCCGGTTGTCACCGGAGTGTTCCTCTTCATAGTGGCCTTGTAGCTGGTAGAACGACTGGAGGTCCTTCAAACAGAGAGGGCACAGGAAGCCCTCCTTCACCTCAGCAGAGTCCTCTAATGAGGGCGGGTAGATGGAGGCCATAAGGTGGATTTGGGTGTGAGAGGCTGGATCCAATGCTTCTCAGTTTATGAGGCACCTGTGTGACAGCACCGGCCATGCCAGACCCTCTCCATCACTCAAACAATCATACATGCAAGAATACATTAATATTACATAACCATGTGACTTCTTAAAATAAAACATTTATATAAACACATTTATATGATAGAATATTTTAAATATTCGTAACATATCCTGTTATATCATTCATGTTAAAAGATTATGGTATTTCCATAAAAAGGGACACTTTTATAAAAACAGACACACTTGCCGGCATATTAAATCCTTTGTTACAATGAATGTCTAGATCTTAATTACGCACTTCCCCTTAGATAAGGCTTGATTATTAATTATTTTATGGACTTGCACAGTTCAGTTGAATTATAAAGTTGACCCTCTTTAACTTGATGCTGTTAAACTTAATGTACGAAGCAAACTGTTTGTTAAAATAATCATAACATAACCAACAACCCTGAAATAAGAATGTACAGTTTATCTGTCAATCATATGCGCATGAATATTAATATAGCAATCATCATTGGTCCAATTTATTTTTAATAATACAATAAAGTAGCATATGATCTATATTATTACTCTTGTAATAAATAGGCATTACCTAACAATGGACAGGAGTATTAATTATTTATAATTTAATATTAACCAAGATGGACAAACGTGTAAAAAAAGATATTCGCTAATTCATGGTACTTAATCAAATGTTTATGTAAAAAACTTTATTGTAAAGCGTTAGTAATAACAAAAATCATAAGTCCCATCGCTAAGCCCTGAAGGTATATGTGGCCTCCTGCTTAAATCTAGAAATGCGTTCTACTACTAACCCCTTTGTTTATAATTACAAATATGTGTTTTCTGCTTGGATCAGCAGTTTGTTTGTTTATTTATTGTCTTCTGGTGTTAAAAGAAATACTGATAGTTTAATGTTATAGAAGAGTTATGTATATATGTATTTTTATACAAATTGAACATTTTAAAGTCGAGTTCTAGGCACCTGTGAACATCATAACGAGTGATGCTATCCAAAAGCACTGGATTTTATAGAGGCTGGACAATGTTAGTGTTAAAATAGATACTAGATAATAAATAGATATTATTATTATTATTATTTTTAATTAACCTGAAAGAATCAATCAAAATAAACAAATGTGCAGTCTGTCCTCTATTGTAAACATGCTTGCCCGTCTGTTAGTTTGTCAGCAGGCCTAACCTAAATCACACTGACATGAGAAAGGAATACGTTTATCTACCTTTTTCCCCAGCGACAAGCTCTTAAAAGCCTCTTAAAAGCGAGTGCTTAGAAACATCGAGAATAAACGCGCTTTAAATGAACGGTAAAGCGCTAATCAATCAGACGATCTTGTGGCTCGGTTTGCTAGGCGTGGTCACGGGAGCACAGCACATCGTCGTGTCAAAATAAAAGTCCCCTATTAACGTATGAGTGTCTTGTTGAATTTCTTCTTCTTCTTCTTCTTCTTCTTCTTCTTCTTCTCTCTCTCTGAACATTTTCATTAACAAAATGTTATAAATAATCAAAAGTGTATTTGCACAAAACTAATGAAAAAAAAAACCTTTTTGAGCTATTTTGCAGGCTGGTTTTAGAGGTGTTTTAACCACTTCTTCAGCTGGCCAGGCTGGGAGACCAGGGCTGCGTTCAGCCCCGACAAAACGGTGCAAAACGTTTTTTAAACGGAAACGGTGGTGAGTTGAACACCCTGTTCTGTTGACGCAAGAGTTGCAGCTATGGCAGCTGAGAAGGCCATTCTTTGTGTTCTTTGTGAAGAATTCTCAGAGCCTGATGAAATCGGTATAAATACGTGTTTAATACTGCAAAATAAAAGAGAACAGAATAAAAGAGAACATCCCAATCGAATGAAGGGATTTGTGGAAACTGTGGTTCCTAATTATTGTGATCCAACATTTGCCTCGCATTTCAGGATGAAAAGACAAACATTTCAGGTGAAGGATAATCCACTTCTTACCTCCGAGACTGTGTTATGATCTATGACCTTATTATTTTTATTGTGAGTATTCGGCTTATCATTATTGCTGATCACTGTTGTTGTGCTATGATATTGTAATATTTACCATTATATAATCAGAGCAGTATAGAAAAGTTTATGAAAGTGTCACTCCATAATACAATAGCAAAATATATAAATATGTATAGTATTTTTATGTTACATTAATCAGTATTTAGCACACCTTTCTAAGGAAAGATACACATTGCAATTACTAAATTATATTTAGACAGACTTAAAGAAGTTCCAGATCTATACTTGTGCCCTTATTATTTCAGTTATTTTGCCTTTAATGTAAATAGACATGTGCAAACCATATTCTTGCTCTTGTGAATTTATTTTGATGTTAATTACATTGTGCCAGCTGTCTCTTTAATACCGCGTGGTTTACATACATGTTGCTGCTGATTGGGCTGATATGTTTGACACACCCACCAAACAAGAGAAAACGCATCTCAAACCCCGTTGCACACCGTTTCCAGGAAACATGTCGTTCAAACCGGAAACTGTAGCAAAACGGTGCACACCGGTTTGAGCTTGAACTTGCCCCAGCTAAAACCATACTTCCAGCTTAAACCAGCTAAGATCAGCCAACCAGCCTAACCCTTTAAAACCCTCAAATAGAAATGGTAGCCTATGTATGCTTTTATATTATAGTTGTACCTTGAAGAAATAAACTTTAAGAAAAGAAATAAGCAGCTTTATTGAGCGTTTGTGCCCGAGACACTTACAAAACAGGATTTACAAAAATCCTCATGGTCTTCCTCGTCCTCTGGCTCAATGATGAAGAGCGGCATTGTGAAGCACAGCGCAGCACGCAACAACCGCAGTTACAAATGCAGGGCTCACCTATAAGGCCTTGAAGAAAACAGAGCATCAGCGTGTTTTCAGCAAGCCAAAGTCTTAGTCTGCTATGCTTTGTGCACAGGAGCGCTGGCTGTTGAAACGAGCTGCACAGGGTTCTGTAAGGCTCTCTGTGTGGGGTGATGAGGCAGATGGGTGCACTCAGGCAAGGAGAGACTCGATGTCCCTTTCCACAGCCACAGAATTGGCACAGATGTGTTGAGATGGCAGTAGGGTGTGGGGTTCACCGCCTGTACATATGTGATTGTTAGAACAATAAGTTTGAATAAAGTCTTTGTTTCCTGTGTTGTTCTCTTGTACATGTATTTATTTTTTTAATTATTATTATAGTGTGATGTTTACTTTTATTCAGTCCTTTTACTCATTTATTCATGTTTCCTATTGTTGATAGTAAATAAAATTTACTCATTCATGCATGCATTAATTCATTGCTTGACTAAAAATTGAGATGTATTCACCTGGGCTGCATTTGTCTTGTATATATTCATGTATAGCTGTCATATGATGAAACAAACTACATTTGGTTTGTTTTATCATTTTCAGTAAAAAAAAAGACATAATTAATTATTGGTCAGCATTTATTGTAAGTAAAATCAACAGTCTTCTCCAAAGATCTTCGAGCCGCTGCCTGACGTTTCCTTTGTGCAGACATTGCAAATGCTGAGGAAAACAATATAGGTAGGGATGTTGAATTAGTGATGCAATGAGATGTTAGTGCACCTGTTACTCATATATTTAAAAATATATATATATTGTAGAAAAGATGAATATCATGGATTTATATACATATACAGAACGGGGGAAGTCGTGGCCTAATGGTTAGAGAGTCGGACTCGTAACCCAAAGGTTGCGAGTTTGAGTCTCGTACCGGCAGGGATTGTAGGTGGGGGGAGTGAATGTACAGTGCTCTCTCTCCCACCTTCAATACCACGACTGAGTACCTTGAGCAAGGCACCGAACCCCTAACTGCTTCCCGGGCGCCGCAGCAAAAATGGCTGCCCACTGCTCCGTGTGTGTTCACTTTGGATGGGATAAATGCAGAGCACTAATTCTGAGTATACCTTGAGCAAGGCACCGAACCCCTAACTGCTTCCTGGCGCCGCAGCAAAAATGGCTGCCCACTGCTCCGGGTGTGTTCACTTTGGATGGGATAAATGCAGAGCACTAATTCTGAGTATGGGTCGCCACATGTCACGGGCTTATCCCTATGCCCTAATCCCTTCGAAGGGTTTACCCTTGGGAGTGAGAGCTTCGAAGGGTTGAAAGGTGTAGGGGACCAAACAACTGTTTCTTCAAGGGCCCGTCATTACATGCCCACACGGAGGCACTGTCATCATGCAAAGGATCATGGGATCTCGAAGTGTCCATCAGTTGTACCCCAGTTTTGAGCACTTCGGTTTGGAACGACCCTTCAATATGGCGGCCATGATTGTTTTCACTCCGAAGAGCCCTTCGGAGGGTGATATATCCAGTTTGGAACGCACCGTACATCAGTGTGCGTTCAAGTCATGTCGGATAGATCTTATATGAACGCCACCACAAAGTCGTTATTAGAGTGGGAAACTCGACATTTACTTTAACCCGAGTTTCCGAGTTGGGGGCGTGTCAGTGAGAAAACGTGTCGGATGCAATGGACGCATCCAAAGACTAGATATGCAGCATCTGTATTGTATGGAAGCCCGTTTCGATGGTAAATTTGTTGAAATTAATAAAATTATTAATTTTTAGTAATGTAAAATAAAACTATATGTTACATATACAAAATATTATATTATTGTATAGTTACCAAAGAACATACAGTTTACATCACCTTCATAAAATGAATAAAAACAGAAAAAAAGCAAAAACAAAATGACGCACATTCTTTATTCATCATTTGGTAGATGTAAAGTTTTAAAAAATCGTTGAATTTTATGGAAAAAAAGTTCAATCGCCATATTGTTCCGACCAAAGTGACTTGAACGCACCTGACGTAGTTATTACGACTTGTCAACTTGTAAGTACGAACGTCCCAGGAGGACTTGAACGCAGCATTAGTACATGTAAGATACAAAAATGTAGATTCATTTGTCTGAGTACAATATTCAATATTTTATATTTCAATATTTTAATATTCAATATTTCACCCTGTTTTGTCCCACTTCTCAAGAATCAGTGATACACAGAAAAAATGCACAATGACAAGGTTAAATATCTTTGAATAATTCATCATATTGCATAAACAAATTGCATTTTTTTTCTTTTTTGTGTGTTATTTATAAGCCTGAGGGATGTAACAAGACAGTTCAATTCAACAAGAAAAAGAGGAAAACATAAAGGAGATTTAAGCCACTTTTGCTTGTGGGTGAAAAAAAATTTTCACATAAAGAAATTAACAACATAATTAAAAGATAACGAGTTGGGGTTTTCGTAATAAAAAAATAATTCAAATTCTACACAACGCCACTGTTTGTTAGGGTTCCATCCCTGGTTTTTCAAGTGTCCTCACATCGACTCTATGTGCACATCATTAAACTAATCAGACTTCACAAAAAGTAGAAGAATAATTCATCTCAAATTAAGAAATGTCTTAAAATGCCATTTATTTTTTAGTCTGGATTAATTTAAGTAGAATTAGCCCAGTTTGACTTTAATTTAATCCTTGTCTGGCAGACAGTCCCCATGTTTTCTGTCGGATGTTGTCCTTATTGCATGTTTCACATGTGGTATTGTCAGTTAAGTTTGTTTCCCTTGATTTACTTGCTTCTGCCTATGTTTCCCCGTGTCTGTATTTGCTTTTATTTTTATTACATTTTTTGCACTTTCATCCTACTCGCTCTGTCAACCAGCGTTACAGTAAACGTATGCATCAAAGCACTGCACGTGGGTGTGTGTGATTTGTTTTAAAATTGTACCGATTACTGATTTTACTAGACATTCTACTAACTCTTTGTAACTACATGTCATCAAATTCTCATTAATTTGCAACTACATGTCAACTAACTCAGAGTCTTAGTATACTATAGAATAGGTTGACATGTAATTACAAAGTTACTTATAGTCAGTAGAATATCTGTTGGGGAACCATTAAAATAAAGTGGATATCAATCAGACAGTCTACTAATACTCTAATAACTGGTAGCTGATATGTAGTTGTAAAGTTACTTATAAAGTAAAAACTTGGAATATAAAAAAAAAATGTTTACCTATTCATTTTTAAAATGTACAAATTTGACTTTTCGCAAATTAGTTTTTTTTTAAACATGCGAGATATGGAGAACATCTAGTATATTTTAAAATATAATATTATATATCTACACACACACACATATGGTGAAGTATACATTTTAGAAACTGTAAGCTACAGACCTAAAGACACTCTTGCTGGCACAGCTGATTGGCTGATCCAGAATGAAACCCATGACATGGCAACCAGTAGGATTGAGGGCATGTAGGACTGGATGATGTAAACTCCTCGGTTACGCCTTAGTTGAAACCGTAAACTGAGACGTGGAAATCTCCCTGCTGTTTCAAGAATGACAATATGAAAATATGTAATATGGTTTCTGAGTTAACAAAATAGATTAAAACAATTCAAAGTGAAAACAACAGTTGCTGCAGCATTAGCAATGACATTTTTGGGAGAGTTTAGTTACATCAGATATATCAGACCGTGTCGATGAAAAGCCTCACCAGATTTAAAGTTCATCATCTCTGTGACAAAGCGATAATCTGTGATGGTGAACTGGGACAGCTCTAATTTGTCCAGCCCATGAATGTGTTTCTGACTCTCTGACCAGTGATACACAATATCTTCTGAAGAGTAGCCATCTGCAAAACCACCAACAGGAAAAATAAAATAAAATATAGGATTTTTGTGAAATATAAAGTCACAGGCATCGTTATCATGGTTTGGTTTTTTTGTGCAGGAATAATTTTTGTGCTCATGAAGATGAAACACTGTAAATGCAAAAGAGAGATGCCAGATATAAGTTTCCCCTTTACTCACAGCTTTCCAAGTCTAGCATGCATTCCTGTTCATCCATGGGGTATTTTGTGAGGTCCATGTCGCATGCGACTGTAGATGTAATTCTGAAAGGGAAACCATCACGCTTAAACATTTTGAACATGGAGCAGGTCACAGAGAAGAAATAAACCCTCTGTGATCATGTGTTAAGACTTGAAAGTAAATGATATGATCCTTTGAAAATGATGTTAGTGGGATTTTTTTTTCTCCACATATTTTCCCATACTGTTGGTTTGCTTTAAACAGCTCTCAGAAATAAGTGGTTGGTCAATGGTGGCTTTATTTATTTATTAAAGGGGTCATATGATGCTTTTTTAAAGATCATTATTTTGTGTATTTGGTGTAACAGAATATGTTGACATGCTTTAATGTTCAAAAAACACATTATGTTTCAAATACTGTACATTATTGTAGGTTCTCTATGCCTCGCCTCTCTCAAACGCTTCGTTTTCTACAAAGGGGGCGTGGCAGAGTCTTTACTTTGATAAAGAATATCTCTTTGGTTTTGAGACTTTAGTCTTTGCAACTTCAGGGATCTTATATATGCACAATCAGCTTGTAACACTCCAAAGAGAAAGGAAAACTTGAAATCACATCATATGACCCCTTTAAGTAGACAAGTGGATAGGCAGATTTATTTGTAATAAAATGAAGAACAGACCACTTTATGTTTATTTTGTTATAATGACCATTTATAAACATGAGTTTTTTAACTTAAATTTTCTTCCCTTTATTGTGACCTGTCAACATTCCAGCTTTACTGTGCTGCCCAAAGTCCTTTTACATTATTGCCAATGGAAAATTACAAACTAGTTTAAAATGCACTTAAAGCATACCCACGTACCGACTGCTGTAGAGAATGACTCCATCAGGCTGCAGGCGTATGAGTTTGTTCTCCACAGTGACATCGTGGAACCAGGCTGATTTGGCATTAACTATGAATGTGTCTGGTAACCAGAGTTTGTCCACAAAGCGGCTGTCCAGGCCAAGAGTTTTGTTTGTGTGGTTGTAGGACAGACGGTCATCTCTCCAACTCTGCCGCAGAAATACTGTCATGGTGTATTCCTGTCAAAATAAATGCACACAAACAAAACATTTACAGTTGTTAAATAACATTTCTGAGATTTATTGTTGTGTATTGTACAGATTTACAGACAATTTACTTTAAAGCACTGAGTTAAATCAAGCAATAAGCCATTAGAGGCTGTGCATTACAATGGTTTGACCATTGAAATGGGGTGCTCTTCTTCCTCCTAAAACATGGTAAAATCAATAATTAATATAGATAATAATAATACTTATTACTTTTGACCAATAGGTGGTGCTGTGATAAAATTTATGTGCTGTGGTCAGTGTGGTGTGACAAGGGCACATACAAAGTTTGGTGGCAGCTTCAGATTCAGTTCAGTATAATGCCATCAAATTGGTGAATGCATTAAATACAGTATTCAACATTTGAAGTGGATCAAAACCTATCATCAAAGTTGTCCTAAAACCAAAACAATACCCGTTCTTGTTTTAGGACAACTCTGATGAACATTTTTGATCCACTTCAAATGTTGACTACTGTAATAATCGTTTGGTCTAGCAACACATAATCCACAACATTTGTTGGTATGGTCTGAAAATAGACTGACTGATTAACCTGAATTCCATATTATTTTAATAGCATGATTTTAAGTTATCTGATTTGATTTTCATGCAAATCTAAAGGGAAAAGCAGAAGGCAAGTTCAAAAGTTATTGGCAGAAACATAAGTGCAAATTGGTTTGAGTTAGAGACTAGATTAGTGATGTTAGGTTCTTGAACGAATCGTTCTTTTGAGCCGGTTCTCATGAAGTAACCGGTCGAGCCGGTTCACAAATCGAACTGAATCGAACTTTAGTTCTGGGTTGATGATGCAGGACACACAGCCGAAGTAGCACGTCCGACTCGAAAAGAACCGAATGAGCCGGTTTAACCAACTGTCGAAGTTTGCAGATGATTACCGAGGACTCAACAAGAACTGAATGAGCCGTGACGAAGTTTGCTGACGATTACCGAGGACTCAACAAGAACCGAATGAGCCGGTTTAACCAACTGTCGAAGTTTGCCGATGATTACCGAGGACTCAACAAGAACTGAATGAGCCGTGACGAAGTTTGCTGACGATTACCGAGGACTCAACAAGAACCGAATGAGCCGGTTTAACCAACTGTCGAAGTTTGCCGATGATTACCGAGGACTCAACAAGAACTGAATGAGCCGTGACGAAGTTTGCTGACGATTACCGAGGACTCAACAAGAACCGAATGAGCCGGTTTAACCAACTGTCGAAGTTTGCCGATGATTACCGAGGACTCAACAAGAACTGAATGAGCCGTGACGAAGTTTGCTGACGATTACCGAGGACTCAACAAGAACCGAATGAGCCGGTTTAACCAACTGTCGAAGTCATTTATAAACTTTTTAAGACTTTGACAGCAAAGCCTGTGTTCATTAAATCATTATAACACACTCTTTAAAAAAAGTAGCAGGGTTGCCAATGTGTTAACATTTGAGATGTAGGATTAGATTTATGTTTAAAATTCTTGGTAACACTTTAGATTAGGGAACACTATTAACTAGTTGCTTATTAGCATGCATTCATTCTGAGATTTTAAAAGACTGGGATAAATAAACCACATACAGTAAACACATATGTCATTTATTAATAAATGATGGAGCAAAGCCTACTGATAAGCACTGGAATATATAATATTTATCGTTCGATTTAAAAAAATATATAGGCTAAGCTTTCCCAAATTCTGGAACTTGCACATAATTCAGACTTTCTCACTCACACCCTCATATCAAGATCATAAAGGAAAGTTCTTTACTATGTGACACTGTCACACAGGACACGTTTTAACCTGCTCAATATATTATAATGATTTGATGTATATTTGAGTTTTAATAGGTTTTCGTGTTGTCTTAGCCATTTTATTCCTCTTAACCATTTTAATGTGTGTATGTGTTACGTCCTTATGTGATGCTGACTTGTCGTTTGAGTATTTTCTTGTTTTTGTGTTCTTCTGTTTGAGTTTTTTTTTCTTTAAATGAGTCTGGGTCTGCCTGTCATGTGACTGATCACATGACAGGAAATAGGAAATGGACAGCATAAAGGAGGCAGCATGCCAAACAACCAGGGTCATTGCTTATGACCATTTGGTGATCACCTACATACTGGATAGTGGAGTTATCTTTGTGGACTCACCTTTCCAGCACTTTTGGGTTATCACTTCAGAGGACTTTTTGTATATACACCGGTAGTAGTGATGCAAAGTCCGATTCATTTCCGCGAACCAGTTCTTTTCGGACAGATCGGTTCATTGAACCGGTTCAAAAAGCCGATTCATCGGTTCCTGACGTCATCAAGCAATAACGTCTCTACGCATTTCTTTTCTAACAACTCAGTGCCATGTTGTATCAATGAAAAATTCAAATAAGTCATTTGTGTCAACACGTATTGAAACATTCAAAAATAAAGTTATTTGTGTGAAAGCATATTGCTGATTATTGCCATATAATTCACTTAAGTTAATGGTGTTTGTGGTCACAGTTTCATTCGCGGATCCTCAGATACGACTGACTGACCAATATTGACAACTTGGATAAGATTCCTAAAAGTTTCACACCTACAGCACACAGTACAGACATTGATGCACAAACGCAGATATGTTCTACATGTCTACAGTATAAAGAATGAATAAACCAGTCTTAAAAACTCCTTGATTTTGCTTAAGCAACTTTAAATATAATATGCATGCACAATAAACTATTGTAAAATTTATTTACATCACTTGACAACGTGTTTATCATAGCAAAGGCAGCATATCATATGTATGCCGTGAGCGGAGGATGGGAAGTTTATGGCAGTTAGAAGAAATCTCTAGCATTAATTCTGATCATGGCTTGTCTTGAGAAGACAGTTTGACGTTCATCGTAGGAGTGCGCCAAATCTTCTGACACTGACAGAATTTAAGGTAAAATTTGATCGCAACAGCCATTAATCGGCTGTCGGTGAACATGTCAAACCAGTGATCAAAGACTACAGGTTTTAGCCTAGCATCTTTTAGGATTTTCAAAATTTGTCTCGGATGACCAAAGCAAAAGATCTAACATTACCTTGTAGACTACAGTAAATTTTGAAAATGTTGTTCAGGAAACCTAAAACTTCAACTTACTTCGAACAGGGCTGATAACTTTTGAGTTCAGCCTGGAGTAAGAATTATTCAGGAATAATTTACAAGCTTGCGATTTAAGTACCGTATTGGCCCGAATATAAGACGACCCTGATTATAAGACGACCCCCCTTTTTCCAGATGTACCTTTTGGAAAAAGGCTTTTTAAAAACCAAATCTGTTTTTTTCTCAGTAAAACACATTTTGTCTTCAATTATTTTCATATTGCATATTTTTCCTATTTTAATTTTTGTTTTGAACGTATGGTAAAAACTGGTAAAATGTACCAACAATCACATAAAAAATATATACACTTTTTGATATACCATTAAAAAAACAAAAAAACAGGTAAGCCCATCTGAATTAGGACATTTAGGCTATCCATCTAATAGTAGCCTACCAAAATCATATTAACAGTAGAAGTTAAATCTTACTGTAGTCTTCAAATCTGGGTACTGTCTTACGTTTTAAAATCACAAAGGGAGTTTGGTCTCATCAGGCTAACGTCACAGTCACGACTCATGCAGCTGTAAGCTTTTCTTTTTCTTTTGTTTTTACTCGCGATCTTTACAACACGCATTACATTACGTATTTCATGGCACACTCGTTTTCTGCGTATTTGGCGCCACCTATTGTTGTGGGTGTATTATTGACATGTCAAAGTCTAGACCCTGAATATAATACGACTGCATTTTTTCAGATGTATTTCCAAGAAAAAAACATTGTCTTATATTCGGGACAACACGGTATGTTATTTTTTCTCATTTTTTTTCTAAACTAAACTATTCAGGGAACCCAATTGTTGAGGTTAAAAGTAACAACTGATTTTTATACTATTATACCATTTTTTATAACGTTATATCTTTACATTATTAACTATAATAAAAAGTAAATTACGCAATTATATGAGTAAATATATAATAAAAGTAATTTTTGCAAAATTCTCCTCTGTAGTGTAGGCTACATTCTTCTCGCTAGTTTATGGACACTGAATGGATTTTCTGCAGTTATGTGTTGACGATAAATTGTGATAAAATTCCCCACGGTTAGTATTACCGTTTCATATTCATATCATAAAACCGTATAAGATTACCGCGATTTGAGCAACTCACAATAAATAAATACTGTCCAGCATAAAACACAGTTTTAAGTAACAGTCTCACGTGCGCACAGCACGCAGAGTAATTTAGTTTTGAGTGAAAACAGGGCGGAAAAGCTGGGAGGTTTCAAAAGAGTGCTAAGGGAATTTTACAAATGAATATATGAATGAGTTAATTATATGAATGTACCTCTGAAGGTTCTGACTGTCTTCAGAAAAGATTCGAAAAACAAAATGTTTTCATCTTCGCTCCATGCAATACCTGAATTAAGTGTTCTTAATCGCAATACTGCTTTGTGCACGGAGGTTACGGGAAACAGCTGTAATTCTGCTTTTCCATAAGCGCCACCTGCTGTCAGCGAGTGGATTTAAGAGAGTGGATTTACAGAGACTTTTGGCCAAAAACAGACAGAATTTGCATGCTCTGCTGTAAATTTTGACCAGTCGATGAAAAACAGTGTGGATTCTACACATTTGAACAATTCAGATAAGTTATCTAGAATTATTTATGGAGCAGATAAAATAAATATAATCATCTATTAATCAATTATCATTCTGACTTAACTCTTTTCTTTATTTGAATGCTGAAATGTGAGGTTGACCTTTTTATGAAACTTTTTCAAAGCTTTATTTGAACATTTACATTAGATATTTGAACATGCTATTAAACTGTTGTCAGTCAAGTTATCATTTAAAATACGAACCTCATTGTTAATGTTATTGTTTTAGTGATTATCCAAACAAAAAGTGATTTTTGCTGTAATTCTGCTTTTCCATAAGCGCCACCTAGTGTCAGAGAGTGGATTTACAGAGACTTTTGGCCAAAAACAGACAGAATTTGCATGCTCTGCTGTAAATTTTGACCAGTCGATGAAAAACAGTGTGGATTCTACACATTTGAACAATTCAGATAAGTTATCTAGAATTATTTATGGAGCAGATAAAATAAATATAATCATCTATTAATCAATTATCATTCTGACTTAACTCTTTTCTTTATTTGAATGCTGAAATGTGAGGTTGACCTTTTTATGAAACTTTTTCAAAGCTTTATTTGAACATTTACATTAGATATTTGAACATGCTATTAAACTGTTGTCAGTCAAGTTGCCATTTAAAATCTGAACATCATTGGTAATGTTATTGTTTTAGTGATTATGCAACAAAAAAGTCATTTTGTTTGTTGATTTTTAAATATATAACTTGGTGAAGTGATTTATGTGTCAGTACTTTTTGAACATCTCCAGCACATTTTAACAATACCGTGATAATACTGATAACCGTGATAATTTTGGTTACTATAACCGTGATAGGAAATTTTCATACCGTTACATCCCTAATCAGAAGTGACCTGCTCTGTCGTGTCTGTCAGCTTGCTGTCTGTGTTCTCTCTGCTCTGCGATGTTTTTTGAAAATGAACGAGTGGCGCGAGCGGCTGGAAATGGACGAGATGAAGCGCAGTGACAACAGACAAAAGCCAGTGCTCCACACACAGATCTGGGCCCATATTCACAAAATATCTTAAAGCTAAAAGTAGCTCATAACTCACCGATTTATGAGAAAATCTTAAAAATAATGGGTGTGTCAGTTCTAAATTTAGGACTTCTACATTTTTGCTCTAAGATTATTTCACAAAGCATTTTAGCACTAAAACTAGCTCCTAAATCTGTGAAAGATTAAGAGTAGAGAAGAGGACTCCTAAGTCACTAAGACCAAACCACAAACTATCCTAAAATAGCTGTTGCTGGCAATCTGCCTTGGAATGTAAACATTTGACAATAATGAGCTTTTAAAAAGGTATACCGCCTTAATCATGGGGGTATTATGACTGTTGTAGAACTTGTCGAGACAATTTTCCTTTGATTAGCCTATATCCTTGTTTTCATTAACCAGTTGGGCAAGAAGTAACAGCTCTTCTTGAGTCCAGTTTGGTTTTCTTTTACGTTTGCATGTCTTACTATCAGCCATGATTATTCTACTCTGTTAATTAAAAGGCTGTTTATAAGCATATTCACTAATTATGAGAAGCATACATGTAAGAGGCTGACAATTAGCTGAACATATACTTGTTTAATTAGTGACTCTTAGCCTGCATTTTAAAATATTTATTTGGATGTGGCAATTAACATTTTTAGTTTTAAACCTTTATTTGAATATGGCAACATAAAATCGTGCTCTATAATAGCTCTATGAATAAATCTCTGACAGAGACTATCAGCCAATCACTGTGTGCATCGTTAGTAAGCATGCTGACATCATCCATAGCAACGAGGTAAACCCCGCCCCTTTATTCTGAGTTTATGCTTAAGTTTGTCTCAGTAGCTTTGTGAATAGGGTTTAAGAGAAAACTCTTAGCTAAAAACTTTTACTGCTATTTAGGAGAACTTTAGTGGTAAGATAAAATGTTTTGTGAATACGGGCCCTGATCTGATCATCCTCCTAGTTGCTTATTAGCATGCATATTACTAGCATATTGGCTATTTATTAGTACTTAAAAAGCACATATTAATGCCTTATTCTGCATGTCCATATTTTAGGTAATTTAATCCTATCACATACCTAAATTTAACAACTACCATACTAACAATAACAATTACAAATTAATTGCTAATTAAATTTCATAGCTAATAGTTAGTTAATAGTGAGAATTGAGTACCGCTTGTAGTACTTGCCTTACAGTTGCTTAAATATATTTTTTTATATAATTATTTACATAACCATCATGATTTTTATATCTACAGAAGGAATGTGACCTACAGTATATTTCCAGACATATGTATTTTTAATTCAGCAGAGAGATCAGCATATTTAGTGTCTCGTCTGTCTCTGTCATGCAGTTTTGATCTTAAAACAAGCTTTGATGGAGTTTGTCAATTTGTATCGTCATATTGTATCATAAAGAATGTATAATTTTACATATTTTATTGTGAAGTAACAATATCCAGCCTTACTTTATAGCCTACAGGGTCATTTATAGCCTACAGACTTTAATGAGGACTTGGGGCAAAAAAAGCCAAAACAATGCTCCCCAAATTCAAAATAATGGGGCAAAATAAGCCTCTGTGGAATTAAACGAATTTTATTACGACTGCGGCGATTAAAGTGAGATGTGATGATGAATGAAAAGTGTTGATTGCAGCATTACATTTAGATCAGTAAATGTAGAGAGATGTTGCCAAATTCACAGTAAACACGAAAGCAAGATTGAAACCAAACTTTACTAAAATTGCTCCGCTTTTTTCACATTTTTTCATGCATTCCATTAATCCAAACACACAGATGATTATTGTAAACAGGTGTATTCACTTTTGTTGCTTTGAGTTTCTACTTTAGCATCTGTATTTTTAATATAGTCTTTGTAAACAACTGTACTGTACTGTGCTTGTCAACTTAGAAAGGTGATACAATTCTGAATCGTTTAACATTTTAATGATATTGCACTGTACAATGGTATACTCACCCCTACTTGTTCAAGCAAACACTTTATTAAAAGTCACTGGACTACATAAAAAGAAACGACAAGACCACATACGGTGGAAGACCATCTGCTCTGGCAAGCAGCTCAGACAACTTAGTAGTCTTGTGACTTGTACATATGAATATTTGCCAAAGTTACTTGTGTTTTTACAACTGAGGATGGTCTTCAGAGGAACACCGAAATGTCTTGTTGTTTCTTATGTGTCCAGTGATTTTTAAATTTGTTTGAACATTTTACGAGATGTTTTAGTAAATCATGAATTTAGATTTACTCCTGTTGTTTATTTTATTAATTATTCTGGAACTGAATCCAATCCATTTGGAAAGAAAAATATTCAAAAGGAGCTTAGCACATTACATTTTTTAAATCTACATTAATGACAAAAATATGATTGTTTTCCAGTACAGCAACAAAACAAACCCAGTACATCACACATGTGAAATAGGGCGATATCCAACACATTACCATGTTGGCTTCTGAGATATGGTCAATACTGGCTACTTCAATGGCCATGGCGACATTCACGGGAGGTCCTGAGGAGACAAAATAAATGATCAGACTTCACCTACTTGTCATCTAAATTGAAATAATTTGAGAAAAAAACACTACTCTTTAAGCTTTCTTCCAATTTTCCAAATCTTTATTAAAATTTTTTTTTATATGAACCATGCTAAAAGATAAAAATGAAGTAATATCAAATAAAATGATCAAATTCATTGGGCACCAATAGAAGGAAGCTGCTTCAAGGATGTAAAATATCACTTCCACTGGTGTGGGTTTTTTTGTAGAATGGTACGTTTATGAAAGAAAAGCAGATGCAAAGTACAAGATTTGGTGTACAGTGACAACAAAAAGCCTTGAGTGGCTTGGATTTGTTGTGAGTCATGTGACAGAAAAAGCTGTGAATGTGATTGTATAATTCTTTATTTAATATTTAATTATATAAATATTTTATTATGCAGTATATTAGCCAGTGTGAGAAGAGAGAAGCAGCAACACGAGAACTGTGGCAGCAAGGGACTCAAGGTCTCCTGAAGCGATACCATACCATATGTCAGAGCACAATCCACAAGGATATGGCACGAATCTGTCATGTTTGAAGGGTGCCACATTGTAAAAATTGTGAAGTAGTTCCCAAAGCCAACCTGGTCTCATATCAAAAACGTACCCGGGGGCACATTTTTGCGAGACGCGAAATATGTACCAATAAGTACATATCACTGCAGTTTCCAAAAGAAATTAACACTAGAGGCAGTAAAACTCCGACACCTTTTATTCCTTTTCACACATTTACAGAGTTTCGATTAATAAAGCGTAATTTTCGCACAATTACTTGAAGAATATCATGTTATGACTTCAAAACAATTTTAATATGCTGGGAGATTTGAAAACTGATGCTTTTGAACGTTAGCACCGCACATATCCAGCTTCATATCAATGGGTTTTCTTCGACGGTAGCTTTGTTCGGTAGCTCACGGAGTACGGAGACGCATTTGAGAGGCAAGGAGCTCACAAATCCCGTGTAACTACGGTTCGACAAAATGGTTCAAATCTGCATATAAGTAAGTTCAAATGACACGGTTACATCAACAAATGCGTTTTTATATCAGTTTAGCATTTGTTAACACTATCGGGTAGGTTTAGGGTTGGGTTTGGTGTAGGGCATATTTCCAACACGATAGAGCATTAACTCTTAGCAGTTCCCGGATATTTGAATTCTGAACCGCCGCAATACGTACCTGAAGCAATGTAATAAAACAGCAATACGTACCTATATCAACGTAATAAAAACGTGCCAGGGTTCACGTATTGAACCCATGTTTTAGCGCCACTCAGTGGACATTTCTCTTTGAAACTGCGGCGAAACGTGCAGTAAGGTACGTAAAAATGGTGTTGCAGAAAAGCACCCAGAGGTACGTATTTTTATGAGACTGGGTTGCCCAAAGCAATTGAGAACCTTTAAAGTCTGGACTAAAGTCGTAAGAGCCACCTGTCCGTCTCATTCACTTTCCTTTTATCCTTTCCCATTATAATATAATAAGCATATACACGACCAGTCAAACTTTTTGAACAGAAAGATTTTTAATGTTTTTAAAGAATTCTCTTCTGCTCACCAAGTCTGCATTTATTTGAGGATCGTGATCAAAGCTGAATTTTCAGCATCATTACTCCAGTCTTCAGTGTCACATGATCTTCAGAAATCATTCTAATAGGCTGATTTGCTGTTTAAGAAACATTTATTATTATTATTATCATCAATATTTAAAACAGTTGAGTACATTTCTTCAGGATTCTTTGTTGAATAGAAAGATCCAAAGTTCAGCATTTATCTGAAACAAAAAGCTTTTGTAACCTTATACACTTTACCATTCAAAAGGAGTCAGTATAATTAAAAAAATAAAATAAAATTTGGGGGGGAAAGAAATTATAGACATTAATACGTTTATTTAGCAAGGATGCTTTAAATTGATCAAAAGTGATGATAAACACTGTAGCATTTGGACCAATCAGACACACCATTTTTCATTAGATTTAACAAATCAATTATTCATTAGATTAACAAATAGTCACAGACCCCTCACCCAATAAACATACTGGGTGCCAGGATGTCTGTGAACGACACTGGCCCCTGGTTACCATGGCAACCTGGACCCCTCAGCCAGATCAGATAAACTTTTACGACCTAAAAGTATGTAGAGAGAATCTTCCTCCTACTGAGTTCTCTCTAAAACAGACACATAATGCCCATAAAAATGGACTCTTCTCTAATTAATTCATAGGAAAACCTTTCTTTGAATGAACACACATATACTTCAAGTCATTGTGTATGTTGTTACTGTTCTTGTATATTGTCTCTTGTATTGTATACTGTCATGTAATCTTACCATGTTTAGTATCTATGAATTCGTCTTCTGATGATCTAAACGAGAGTGTATATGATATGTTGGTACATAGGCAATATAGTAGTGTTCAGTAGTTTTTGCATCAACACCCAATCAAATTACATATGCAAAATACCATGCTCTAAGACAAAGAGTAGTAAACTTTCCCTCCAAAAGTGAAAGCCATCATTGGCTCTGTGACCTCCCGGAGGTGTGAGCTCAATAGGCAATAAAGCTCTCACATCAGTAACCCGCCCCAGTCAGTCTGCGGTTCTGATAGATTCTGAGAAGACGAGGATGTGAGCTTGAACGCTTCTGCAACCCTTAAGTCTGCACCAGGCCTTGACTTTCCAGTCACCAAAGATCCTAGGATCTCAGCTGATGTCTCTCTTAGCTCTTTTTCACTTTTCACTGGGAAGAAACTCCCAATCACCATCGAGTCAGAACATCTTTAAAATTCATCACTCTTCAAACCCAGAAGAACGTGATCGCAAGTTCAAAACCTTGAAACCATCAAGATAGAGGTCTGCGTTCCTGCGACTCTCCCACGGGAACCGTGGGACCCAACCGGATTTTTTGCGCCACGGGATTAAATTCCCGAATAAAATGCGGTAGCAGTCGGTAACTCTGGTGTAATTTGAATGGGAGCGGGCGGTCTAACAATATCCCGTTCCCGACGTCCATTTAGAACAGCATATCTGTGTTTTATTCTTATTGACCACCGGTACAGCTTGCGCTCAGGACTGTTATGCACGCGCTACATGCTTTAAACACAGAGGCAGACAGTAACTAAGTACATTTACTTAAGTACATTTTTTGAGTATCGGTACTTTACTTGAGTATTATTTTTTCTGGGAACTTATAACTTTAACTTCACTACATTTGAAAGACAAATATTGTACTTTTCACTCCACTACATTTCTATCAAGGTCCTTGAAGTAGAAAGTCGTTACTATGTAGCAGCTTTGAAAGTCAGTGGGTGATTTTTTTTCTTCTCTAAAACTTGACTTCCTTTTTTTTAGACAGTTTATCAGTAATCACTCTTCTAGGGCTACATGAAATGATTTCCCAGCATTTTTTGAACACTGACCAGCTGCAAATGTGATATTTATTTACAACAATTCAATAATAATAAGTTAATATTGTGGTATATATTAGACACAATATTTTCTGATTTTGCTAAATTGTGTACATGAAAATATTACCTATAAAGCCACAGAAAAACTGTTGTGCATCTCCTAATAAAACATAAAAGGTGTTGGAGCAGCACTGCACAGACCGTTCTGTGTGTGACATCAAAGTACCGCGAGAGCTATTAGACAGAATTTTTAAAATGTTTGTTTTGATGTCAAATAAGTCTTGCTGTTTTGCTTTTTTGTTAAAGCAGTGTTTCTGTTGTAAAGTTATACAGTGTAACGTAGTTTGTAGGTCGGGAAGAAGGAGGCGGAACCGGCGAACACTTAAACTTTAATAATAAAATAAACTCAAAACAGCGCGACAGCCCCTCGCGGACGACTGTCGCACACAAACAAAACCAAAACACCAAATAAAGTCCAGGCCTGGTCCTCTCTCGTCTTTCCCTGTCGTCACTCCTCCTTTGTATCCTTCCGGAGCTCCTCCGTGAGACTCGAGACCGGTGAGTGGCGCAGGTGTCGCGCATTCGCAATTACTCCACCGGCCTCGCTCCGTTCCCACGGCTCTCGGCCCCGCCCCTCTCGTCACAGAGCTCTCCGTCCCACCTCGTCTTCCATAGTTCCAGCACCACCGCCTCGGGCAGCCACCGGCGGTCTCTCCGCTTTCTTCCCGCTGCCCGATCTCCTCAGCACCGCGATCCCCCTCAGCAGCGAGGGCTCTCTGACAGCATGTCCCTCCTTCCTCCCGGGTTTCGGCACCAATGTAACGTAGTTTGTAGGTCGGGAAGAAGGAGGCGGAACCGGCGAACACTTAAACAAACTTTAATAATAAAATAAACTCAAAACAGCGCGACAGCCCCTCGCGGACGACTGTCGTGCACAAACAAAACCAAAACACCAAATAAAGTCCATGCCTGGTCCTCTCCTGTTTTTCCCTGTCGTCACTCCTCCTTTGTATCCTTCCGGAGCTCCTCCGTGAGACTCGAGACCGGTGAGTGGCGCAGGTGTCGCGCATTCGCAATTACTCCACCGGCCTCGCTCCGTTCCCACGGCTCTCGGCCCTGCCCCTCTCGTCACATACAGCTACAGTTGTGTTGCTCGGTTTTAAAGCAGGTTTGATTTAGTTTCTTCCTTATCACTCTGTATTTACAGGATTTCACTGTCCACTCTGTTCAAATGTGGATGAATGGCTACACATAGATGTGTGCACACACTGTCAGAGCTGTGTGAGATCACTACCATCCTGCTTTTGTGGGGGTGGGTAGGGGTGTTAAATATTTATTTATTTATGTTTTTTTCCCCCCATAGGTTTTTAACATTCTAAAAGCTCTTTATTCCAAAGATACTACAAGCTAGTCAGTGTATTCAGCAGGTGTAATGTATTCTAAGTTGCTTCAGAAGTATTGCAAGTATTGTGTACGACAATAAAACTTAAGTTTATAAAAGCAAGTACTCTGTACTTTTACTTAAGTAAAAATCTGTCTTTACAACTTTTACTTGTAATGGAGTAATATTTGACCAGCAGTATCTATACTTTCACTCAAGTAATGGAGTTGAGTACTTTGTCTGCCTCTGTTTAAACGTCACAAGTTTTATTTGTGTGGTCTGTGCGCAGCATGTGCATAACAATGCTCAGAGCAGTTTTCCCTATTGTGTTGTCAATGTTAAACGAACTGTATCCTGACAAGACGAATAAAAATAATAAAATTTTTGTACAACATTTTTATTTTCTTTGACACATTTTTTCCTACTGTGTTGCATAAAATATTAAACAAATTTTGTGTCTTAAGATAATTCATAGAAATTCAAGTCAAAGTCAATAAATTCAAGACTCTTGACAAGATGAATAAAATAAAATACAATTTTGTGCAGACTACACTTTTATTTGTTAGCCTATCTCTCTTTCTTTCAGTAGCGGAAATGTAAATGTGAGATTCTGGAAACCAGATCTAAGTTTAGTGGGAAGAAAATTATTCTAAGCGGACAGCGGTGAACAAAGAGTGAATATATAGTGGGAGCGGGTGGGTGCGGAATAGAACCTTGCGGGAGCGGGAATAAAAACCACTACATCGTGCCTAATTTGCCCTTTCCCATGTATGATGAGCGATTGTTTGTTTGTTTGTTAGACTAGTTTGTGTTAGTGTTTAGTTAATAAAACTCTTGTGCACAAATTGCATGAGTTTCTGATTCTGCCTTGCAAATTATTGTACCTTTTACGATTTTGATCCTTGCTACATGCTCTAATGCATTAATACTGTAAGAAAGTATTTTCTGTGGCCACTAAAATATCCTTTCCTAGAGTTGATATGAACTTACACTGAATGTTCGCTGGACGAACAGATTAGTTGAGGGCAATTTAATTCTGCTACAGTTACTACTGGCAGCTGATATAAATAATTGTAATTAATCATAATTAATTGTAATTATTTATATACATTTCCCTTTTGAGCTAATTTGCTACAAGACATTTATAATGTTACAAAATATTTATATTTCAGATAAATGCTGTTGTTCTGAACTTTCTATTCATAAAAGAAACCTGAAAAATTCTACTTTGCTGTAGTTTGGATGAAATAAATGCAGGCTTGGTGAGCAGAAGATACTTTTTAAAAAAACATTAAAAATCTTACTGTTCATAAACGTTTGACTGGTAGTGTATATTTTAATTATATAATAATATTATAATATTCTATGATTTATTATTCAGGATTGACTCCTGCAGTTTGAATGATATTGCATAGGCAACATTAAGTGCACAGTTAAGACATTTTGTCATTCTATATTTTAGGGTACATTTCACATCAGCAAAAAAGTGTAAAAACAGTAGGGGAGAGTGGGGTAAGATGAGCCACTTTTTACTTATGTGGTCCTCAAGATAAGGGAAAATGACGCAGAAGTACAATCAAAGTATCTAAAGTTACTTCAGGATGTTTCCTATCATTTTAAATGATCAGAATGCATCTATGACAAAGGGTTCTAAAAATATGGCTTCTTATAAAAAAAGTGTTCCTGTGGCTCAGTTTGCCCCAGGGTGGGGGTAAGTTGACCCGAGTCAATGAGTAAGATGAAGCATCTGGTTGTAAACTGACCATCTGACTGAATCTGGTTCAAACCCATGTTCAATTTAAAAGATAATTTACCTCTTTTAAAAACAAATGTGAGATTCTGGAAACCAGATCTAAGTTTAGTGGGAAGAAAATTATTCTAAGCGGACAGCGGTGAACAAAGAGTGAATATATAGTGGGAGCGGGTGGGTGCGGAATAGAACCTTGCGGGAGCGGGAATAAAAAAACAGTCCCGCGCAGACCTCTACATCGTGCCTAATTTGCCCTTTCCCATGTGAAGCATCTGGTTGTAAACTGACCATCTGACTGAATCTGGTTCAAACCCATGTTCAATTTAAAAGATAATTTACCTCTTTTAAAAACGAATTTAATAATCAAATTTCCTTTTTCAAACAGTCTTATTTATTTTCTTAAAGCTAATGTAAACAACATAAAACCAACCAAATGAAAATGTCAATCTTTAATTGTTTGCATTTCTGAAACAATATGTTTAACACCAAAGTTGTAATGTTCCCAAAAACAGACTAGACAGAGAGTTTGCGGAGTAAAATAAAAATAAAAAACTGAATTAGAATGAAGGAATAAATGTCACTGAAACTAATGAACAATTTAGTCAAAAGATTCTCGGCATGGTAGCTTTTCTGCAATGTCGAACCGGCCATTAGGGACTACATGTGGAAAGATATATCTGATTAAAATGTGATGAAAAGCATCTTCTGGTTCTTATCAGATATGGATTTGGTGCACTTGTACACTGTCCCTATCAAATAAACTACAAATAATAATATGTAAATATGCTAAACTAAATCAGTTGTGTACTATCACATTAAACTACCAGTTTATACTTCAGAGATTTAACTTAACTTCAGTGCCTTGTGGTAGGGTAAGATAAAATGCTGGCTCAATTTACCCCACAGCATTTGGCTCACTTTGCCCCATAGCTGCCATTTTGGAAAACAACTAGCTTGCTTAATAATTCAGGCTAATATTTAGCTAAATGATTTACATGGTTTTATACATTGCTAAATCACTTATATGCATCATAAATATTTTTAGACCTGGATAAATTTACTTTGATGTAACAGCCATTACATATGTTATGCTAAAATTTTACTTTGACAAGCCAAAAACTTGTTAAACTTTGTTAAAAGTTTTTAAAGTAATTGGGTGCCTTCCACTCATCCCGTGTGTTTCTTCTTTTCACAGTCTGGCAGAAATTATGGGTGGTTTCAAAATATTTGGTCACATGACAAAAGTGTACAGTTGGCAAGATACAGGGGGTGGGTCAACTACCCACTGGCTCATCTTACACCACTCTCCCCTATGCCTTCTTAATAAAACAACTCTTGGTTTCAGTTGGTATATTTTATCAGTGTATAACTTATCTGCTATTTTTATTAATGTAACAAACTATGTCACTACACACACTGATTAGGTGCTTTGTAAAATTAGTGAAATATCCCTTAACTTAGTTGCCAGGTGACATAGTTGACAACGTCACCATCTTGACTCATAATTTCAATGGCAGGCCTTGTCTAGCTGACCAAATGTTATTTTCTTGATCAGGTTCAATTTCAATAGTTATTTGAAGAGAAACCATTAAAATACTGCAAACCACAACAATGTACTGAACATAGTTGACAGGCAATTAATATAATCTATGATAATAGGTCACTAGAGATAAAATATAGAAAAAAAATAAACCATACCAATTACCATAATGTGCTTAAAATGTCTGCCATATAAGAAAATGACATGACGTGACGCTGGTCACATGGTTTTGTAATAAATCTTTTTTTTTTAGTTTGCAGAGAGCTGTTTGGTAGTAACATGAAGTAACATGATTAAAATTAAAAATGTTATTATTTGAAAGAAATAAGACATTGACTTCATTGACTCTTGATTTTCATTCATTATTTTGAACTCAAGTTCAGAAAAAAGCGGACATTGCATGAAGACAAACTGCAAAACTTGGTTATATATATATATATATATATAAATTATAGTGTTTTCTCTTAGAAAACTGTTTAAAAAAATAATGAACATCAGTGGACATGAAATGTAACCTAAATTATAGAATGACCCACTTATTATAATCAATTATAACTAGTTTCATAAATGAAGAGCAAAAAGGTCCGCAGAGGAGAACCACTGACCTATTGAATAAGATGTTTTATTAGGTACTTATCAATACTGTGACATGTGGTGTGCCTCTCACAAGCTTGTTTCTTAGGATATAATTCAAATATATGTGGGCTAATTGTAATACTCTAAAAATTGACTGTAAAAACTGGATCACTTGTCATAGGAAGTGTGAGGTTTGTTGTGAAAAAAGAGGCTAAATATTGATGCTAAAAATGACTGCAGGTGGTTGAGCAGTGTAGTGTAAACTGCACATATAAAACTCACCTCCAATCCCTGGGCGAAAGTTTCGAGCATAACCTTTCATTAAATCATCCAGATTAGGCAACCAGGATATTTCAATGTCTGTGCCAACATAGTCACCAATATCACTCAGCATGGCCCTACAGGGACAAAACAAACAAATGTTCTTCACTTTCTCTTTCACAATTTTATCATAGATGCAGATGTGTGACGTGTAATTGCATAATCAAAACATTGAAATATATTATGGGGACATATTTGGTTGGAAGTGAACGTAAATACAGGACAGATGGATGGACTGAAAAGGTGTTAAGGAAAACAGGATAAAACACAGAAACCGAGCATCAAAAAGCATTAATGGATCCAGGGCTTAATGGATGCTGGTTACACAATAAGAAACAAAATAAGCCAAAAACGATAGAAACAGAGCCCAAAATAGAACAAACAGACACAGACGTAGAATAAAATACAAATGGGGGCACTGAATCAGGAAGCTAAGGAGGTAATAAGAGCTATGCCAAACAGACATAAAGGACAAATCCAAGTAACAAAACTGACAGTGGGAACATACACCTTTTTTTTTCTATTGCATTTTAAAATATGGCTGAAACTTCTAGTTTGGAGAATTTCAAAACTGAAACAAATAATTTCAAATAATAAGGTTGCGCTGAAAATAATACTCATCTGTCAATTTGACTGAATGATCTGCACATTTTTACTTCATGCCTATTTTAGCATAACACTTGCAATTTTAATGAGACATTGGTATCACAAGAATTTCTGTGGCAAGTGCTCTTTTTAGTCCAGTGTTCTCTGTTCCTCCTCACTATTTTCTTTTCTTTTTCTTCTGCTGTATCTATGAAAAAGAGAGCAGATACTGCACAATTGTGGCCTGCGCTTTTGATTTAATAAACAATATATCCCATGAATAATACAATGCACTAAGAATCCCTCCTTTGCCTTCCCAAATCCCCACATTTCTTTCCCAGTTTACTGGAAGAAACAGGGTATACAATATTTGTATCTGTCAAAATGATGGAAAGCTCTTTGAAATATCCATACATCATCCGTTCATGATGGAAACTTTTTGATTAACGCAACAAACACATTGCATAACATATTACTACAGTAATATTTAACTTGTTATTTATGGTCTGCTGAAAGTAATTTGTTAATACATTTAAATGTTTAAATTTCCTTTTAATGTTCATTGGTTTGAAGAGTGAAGAGAGTAATGGCGCCTCATTGTATAAATTTTTTTTTCCAAATGCTTATTATTGCATTCGTAGAGCATGCAGACAGTTAAACAAGTTCATTCGTAGTTGCCATGGGCCGGTAGGAAAAAGGTGGCTAAAGGAACGAAATCAGGAAGGGAACAAGGGAGACAACAAGGGAGACAGGAAAAGAGCTGAGAAACAATGGAACTGACAGGGGAACACGTGGAAAAGATCTCTTCTTGGCTACTTGTGGCAATGATTCACTGGGTTAGGGTTAATTTTGTTTGCACTGTTATGCAACAAGCCCTGTGATTGACATAATCAATTACATTTTTAGAATTGGCTGTGGGGCAGCGTTTGCACTTGACTGGTTTGGGGATTCAGTGTTAGGATTCAACACTAATCAACAATAGTACAACATAGGTAATTTTACCAAACTGGAGATGAAGATAGTCCACATGAGATAAGGAGAACACTATGCCATTGTATGTCATTATGAGTTTCCTGTTTGTGAGGCTAGACCCTGAAACGTGTTTGGGTGAGTATTTGAAGAGTCCTTAATGAGCTGATTAATGATTGTCAGGTCTGAGTGGTTAGTACTCCAGAGACATGGGGGGAGATTGACAGCTTGGTGGAGATGTGACAATTACATGTTTATCACAGAATTAATGTAATTACCAGGTAATATCAGATAAATTGCATGTTATAAGTTGTGATTTTGAGAAAACATAAAATATCTTATAGATTAATCATTAGAGATGGGTCTTCACCCAGCTACATTTTACCAAGTAATTAATGTATTTACTGCATTACAAAAAGGAAACAGACACAAAAGTTTCAGCTAAAATAAAATGAGATAAAAAAACTTGCTCCCAACAATAATTCCTGAAGATCAGACTGGTTTAATTAAAAATAGACAAATGGTTCACAATGATTGCAGATGATTCTATATAATAAATTGCTCTAAATCAAGGTCTCAATCTGAAATACTGTCATTAGGTGCTGAAAAGGCCATCAACAGGGTTTGGCGGGATTATCTCTTCTCCACATTTATTTCATAGATAAAGGTCTTTTATGCATCTCCAGTGGCCTCAGACAAATAAATGTAGGACTGATTACTTTAAGTTAACACGTCATAACTGTAGGGCTGCCTGCTACTGTATCTCCAATGCACTTTGCGTTAACAACTGAACCTCTGGCAATCGCTTTATAAACCTAGGCTTCCTCAGCATGATTTATTATTATACATTTTTAATCCATCTAAGACAGTTCCTATGATAATATCTGCTTTAAAATAATTTAGACAAATATCAGGATATAAGATCAATATAGGGAAAAGTATACTGTCCCGTTAATGACCTAGCTGAAAAGTAATCTTCTGAAACCTTATCTTTTAAATTTAAAATACTTAGGAATCAATGTCACTAAGATATTTGTAGATCTGTTTAAGGAGAACTTTTCAAAACTACTCTGTACAACTACTTGAATTATTATGAACTGTTGGCTGTTGTTCTGCTCACATTTTATTGCAATTGAACCTTATTTACACATGCCGCAGCTCAACTGATCATGTGCTAGTTACTCCACTACACACCTCAAATCACTCGCCCTCAGCATTTAAACAGGCTTGGATAACCCCACTACTATCCCCACTTTTAAGCCAGCACATTTAGAAAACTACAGACCAGTATCTCTTCTTCTGTTTAGTGCAAAAACATGTGAATAAAGTTGTGTCCAACCAAGTTTTTGCATTTCTCACACAGAACAACCTCTTGGACAGCAACCAGTCTGGCTTCAGAAGTGGACATTCTACTGAGACTGTCTTGCTCTCAGTTGTTGAAGCCCTAAGACTGGCAAGAGCGGCATCCAAATCTTCAATACTTGTCTTGCTGGATCTGTCCGCTGCTTTTGAAACAGTTAACCACCAGATCCCCCCGGCATCTCAGATACCGACCTACAGTGGTTCAAGTTTTACCTCTCAGATAGGTCCTTCAAGTCACAACATCTAGCTACTGGGGTGCCTCAGGGCTCAGTTCTTGGACCAATTATCTTCTCTATCTACATGGTATCGCTAGGTTCTGTCATTCAGAAACGTGGCTTTTCATTTCATTGCTATGCTGATGACACTCAACTCTACCTTTCATTCCATCCTGTATATTTTCCCTTTACTTTGTTTACATCCCCCTTGGAGGAGTGGCAACTCTGGAGGTTGTGTTGTGGAGGGCTAACTACTGAGCTTTTTAGCACCCTGCATGCTCCCTTTGCTAGGCTGCTTAAATACAATTTTGGGTATAACAGGGTGACTCACAAGAGTTTTGTTTACCTCCCTTCCTAACTGTTGTTGAGTCTTGAAGAAGAGATGTATGCTCCCCTTTGAATGGTTACATTGGGGTTTTAAATAGGGTCTGAGCTCCCCTGTGGCTTCCTTCGGGTTTAGAACCCGGGTGATGAAAGTTACTTGGAAAACTTTAAACGAGTAAAAATCTAGGCGAAAATCGTGCGGTGTGTTCCCAGCATAAGGGTAAGGATGTATGCTCTCCCTTGAATGGATGGCAATACTTAGGGTTGTAGTCTGAGGAGCTAGTTACTGAGGTTTTTAGCACCTTGCATGCTCCCTTCCGTAGGCTGCTCAAGTATTCCTTAGGGTTGAGCAGGGTGAATGAAATTATAACGGGCAAGAGTTCCTCTGTTTAGTTTACCTCCCTCCGCAACTGTTGTTTCTGTGCTACTGAATGTTAGGAGCTGTGTGTGTGTGTGTGTGCTCACACACTTCAGTGTAAGCAGCACATTAATTTAGAGCAGCCATTAAATCGACTCTATGAACTGAACTGGGCTGCATTTCCCAAAAGCATTGTAAGCCAAATGTAGTTGGCTCTATTTAAAACACGATCGTACGACTGATCTTAATATTACGGTCTGTTTCCCAAAAGCATCGTAACTGTTACGGGGCTGACAAGACGTGAGACGTGCAGATTCATGTGCAAGCTTTATTAAAAGCAGAGGAGGTCAGAAACACAGGCAGGGTCGAACAGTGGCAAACAGGTATATGGCGGGCAAGACACAAGAATAGTCCAGCGTAGGTCAACGATTGGCGAACAGAATCACAAGGGCGAGACTAGAGGGATAAATCCAGGAAAACAGGCAAAGATCAGAAACCGAGAAAACAGACAAGGCAAGACTAGGCTAAGGCAGGGTAAACTGAACAGGCTCCGTAGTGTAGCTATCAAAACGATAAGCGCTAAACAATACTCGGCAGTAAGAAGGAGTGAGATGGAGTGTTAAATAGTGAGTGAGTGATATGAAACAGCTGTGTGCAATCAGTGCTGTGTGCAATCAGTGCAATGAATGATGGGATATGTAGTCCGGAGTGATATGCGACAGTGTGTAGTGCGAGAGTCAATGAAAATGGAAAGGGTGACCTCTGATGGCTAGCAGACGGAAGTTCATGGACCAGATATGTAACAGTAACTTAAGTAGCACTTGAAAATCATTGTAGATCTATGAGTGCTCTGGAGTAATCGTAAAGCCTTAAGTGCATCGTAAAATGACAGAGTTATGAGGTCACCAGCAGGACAATCGGCAGATTACACCTTTAACTTTATTCAAGTGCAAAGAGATTATAATATAAGGTTTTAATTGTACTTTATTGTATGCTTTATTACTCTTTTTTATGCTTCAAAGACTGGGAAAAATAGGGATAAACTAAAAAAAAATCTGTCAATGTCTTGCTGATGTGCACGAAAACCTGCCATGTATTGGGCATTTCTTGGTTGGCCATCATGTGGTCCCATGCCACCTACGTCTTCCTTCTCCTCCATCACCTCTTCATCTTCCTCCCTGTTCAGTAAGGGCACTCTAATCTGCACTGCAATGATGTGCAGCATTGCTGTTTACTATTATTACTGCACAGCACTTTTGTGGAGCAATCAGTAGACCACCGCTGGACTGGTGAATAGCCAGAAAGTGCAGCTTCCACCTCCCTATTGTGCATTCCACAATACTACGTGCAACATGGTGTGCCTTGTTGAAATCTTTCTCCCTGTTATTCATAGGATTAGCCACACGGGTGAAAAGATATGCCCTCAGTGGGTAACCACTCTCCCCATGCAGCCTCCACTGTCCCTGTGAGTTTTGTGCCTCTTGACCCACAGATGAATTGCTGAACATGAAGGAGTTGTGTGTGCTTCCGGCCCACCTTGAAACAATGTCTGTGATCAAACCCTTATGGTTACAGATCACCTGGCAGTTGGCAGCTGCATAACCTTTACGGCATATATATATACATGGCCATCCACAGATGTAAGGATTGGGATCAAGGTTCCATTGATCACTTTAATGACCTGTGGGATGTGAGGATATGTTAAAAAATACTGTTGTATTTCTGTGATGTCCTGTCTTGATGCTGGAAATTTAATGTGTTCCGGAGCAAGTTGAAGTAATGCACTGGTGACCGCTTGAACAGCTCTTGACACTGATGCCTTACTTAGTCCAAGCCCATCAACAAGTACCTGGAGAAAACTGCCCGTTGCATAAAATCTCAAGGCTGCTAGGAGTTGGACTTCAGGAGACAAGGCAAAATTTCTCCTGGTGGCACGCATCAGCTGAGGTCCAATGCTATTAAGCAGTTGGGCTATTTGTCCTCTTGGCAGACGATATCTCCTAATTATAGCCATGTCATCAAGGATATACAAGGGGGTTTGATGCATTCTTATGAAGGCATTTAGTCACCAATCTACTTTGTGGTTGTCTCCGTCTTTGTCTTTCCCTGACTCTCAACTGAAGAACACGCCGTAGTGCAGCCATGATTTCCATTGCAAGTCTAGTGAGGTGTAAACTCTATATACCAGACCCCCCCCCCCCCGCGGAAACAAAAATTAGACATAAAACT
>NW_015505373.1:540883-640229 GCF_001515645.1 Sinocyclocheilus grahami
GCCCCCCCCCCCCCCCTGTTAAAAAAATATAGATTAATAGTATATAGATATATTTAGATATATTTAATAAACAGATTGTCTCTTTGCACAAAATTATCACCATTTATTAACCAGCTTGTAAGAATTTCATGTGAGAACTACCTTACAATTTAATATTTTTTATATTCTGGTGAAAGTAAGATGATGTAAACACTATTTAAAAATATATTTAAATCCATAACACTACATACTTTATGCATACTATTTACAATTATATTGCATCAAAGTGTGTAACAGAAGCTAATGTACATAGTTCACAATTCTATTGCAATGAAATACATAACTATGTATTTAAAAATAAAACATCTAAATTTAAACTGAGGAACGATGTAAACTTAAGTCAGTTTTAGCAAAGAACAATCCCACAGTCTGATCAGCAGTCTTTCAGACAGTACCTAATGAGATGGGTGATGTTGCTTTTCAGCTGTTAAGGATTTGATGTCTGGTTGAATCAACGTCAATTTAAGATGGAGATCAGATTCCACACTCCACGCATTCCTGTATTTTGTCACAAGCACCGAAAATCCCACTTCACACATATACGTTGTGGCAAACGGCATCAAAAACATTATTGCCTTGTTGGCGAGTTCAGGGTATTCGTTTGACACATGTAACCAGAACTGAGTCAAAGTTTCAAGGAGCTGTCACAGGATAGATCGACGAGGCTGTCCTGTTCCTTGTAGGTGAGTCCCGCAATTACATCCTCACTGTGGTTGGCAAAGGGATACTGTATCCAGCTCTGCTGTTTGCTGATGTCAGGGAAGTAGTCCTGCATCTGAGACTTTAAAGCCTGCATGTGCTCTGTCATAGCAACTGCTGCAGTGACGGGTAGTGGCCTTTCCTCCTTAGACAAAAAGTCGGACACATTTTTGAAGGACTCATAGTTGGCTCTGGCAATTCTTTTCCTCCACAGATAAATTTTCTTTATGGTTGCCTCTATTTTGTTATGCACGTGAAACATTGTTACTGCTGTCCCCTGTAGGGCTAGATTGAGTCCATTCAAGTGGCTGAAAATGTCTGCCAAGTAGGCCAATTTACAAAGCCAGTCGAAATCACAGAGGCGGTCTGCAAGTTCAAATTTGGAATCAATGAAAAATGTTCTGACCTCGTCACGTAACTGGAAGAGCCGGGTGAGCACTCTGCCGCGTGAGAGCCAGCGGACCTCGGTATGTAGTAAAAGCTGGCGGTGTTCACTACCCATCTCTTCACACAAAAGGGAAAACAAACGTGCTTGCAGTGGACGACTTTTAATGTAATTCACCATTCTGACAGCATCGTCTAAAACGGTCTTTAAATCCATGGGCATTCTCTTAGCGGCTAATGCCTCTCTGTGAATGCAGCAATGTATGTGAGTGAGCAGCGGGGCCACGTCTCTGACTCGCTTCACCACTCCACTGTGTCGGCCCAGCATAGCGCGAGCACCGTCGGTGCTGAATCCAACGCACTTTGTCCAGTTGATGTCATTGGAAATTATGAAATCGTTCAGAATGTCAAAAATAGCTTCAGCAGTTGCGTTTGAATGCAGAGGTCTGCAAAAAAAGAAAGTTTTCCTCAATTTCTCCATCACATTCATACCTAACAAATGCGAGCAAATTCGCCATACCCGCGATGTCTGTGGACTCATCGATTTGAATTGCATAAAAACGACTCGCTCGAACTCTGCAAATTAGCTGCTGCACTAAGTCCTGACTACAAGTACAGACATTATCAAACTGCTGAGGTGTTGTGGCTGCAGTCTGGATAACTGAAGATGGAGGCTGTGGCCTGGGAGGGTGGTTTGGAGGACTAGGAGATGGTAGGTGCTGGGAGATGGCAGGCGAAACCTTCCTCTGAACATGAAGGACCTGTCTCAAGCTTAGATTGAGTTACCCCTACTCCTCCATGGATGTCAGTACCACCACTAATGCCATCTGAAGCACTTGTGCCAAGTATTGACAAGGCCTTTTCTTCCTCTGCTGTGAGAAGGGGGAACTCATTGGTCCCACCACCTGTTTTTTTTAATTGCAGTCCTCTGCAGTGCCCTCTTCCTCTTTGGCAGGCTTGCAAAATCCAGCCACTTCTTGTGGACATCCTTGCCTGATCTTTTAACACCCCTGGTTGCTGTTAATTTGGTAGCAATGTCCTCACAGATGTTTTGTTTTTCCTTATTTGTATGGTGTCCTTTAAATCTGGTGAAAATAACATATTTGTTCCGCTCTACCTCCTCTAGAAGACTTTTTTAAAGGTATCTTTTCTTGTTTTTTTTTTTCAGCCATTTTATCAGTGCATCAGCCTGTAGGTAGGTGCTTTATATACAGTAGACTTGTCTTGATTGCTAATCCACATCAGATGATGATTATTGGGTTAAAACATTCAGGATATGATTCCATATAAAGTTATATTTCAGCACTTCGCAAATGGACAGCGACTCTTAAGTAGCACGTAGAATGCGTTCTCGCGCATTCATGCTACTGTAAGTGCATTTTTGGGAAACACAAGTGGAAATGTGGTGTTATCGTTATCGGGAAACCCGGCCCTGGGTTGTATCAGATAAGAGAATGTAAACAAAATAAATATTAAGAGATGCTGTCTTAACCTGGACTATGTTTTATACCCTTGAGATGATATGACATTATTAAATTATCTGGAATGAGTTTATGAGATGTTATGTTATTGTGCAAAACATTAAAAATAGTAAGTAATTTGTTCAAATATCTTTAAAATAGCTATTACAATTATTTTGTCATTGTGTAAATTATTATTTTTTAATTATTTTTTCTTGGATGAAACAATAATAAATACAGAACCCCGGTACAAATGAGAAACCACCTCTGAGCAAACATATACTTATTAAAAACAGAGGAAAAAATTTCATTAATATCTGTAGGCAATTTTGGTAATGGGCTGCAAAAATGATTACACTCTTGATTAAATTCAACAAACGTGTAATATTCTTGTTCTGCCTTGCTGGCAGTGAGTGTACAAATTCATGACAAATTGTCACATCTGTACTGTTTAATTCCTGGAGGATGACCTCCTAAAATGCCCTAATCTGGAGTGTTTCTCAACTTGTTTCTGCAAAGGCGCATTGAATTCAAGTGGCATTCACAGGTATCAAAGCCCCTTCATTCTCTCTCTTTAGAAAAAAATGTGTGTCATGTCCAAGAGAAGCACCAAATTAAACCTTGTGAGATGCTTCAGTACAGCTGGCTTGACTACAGAGAGAGGTGCTACTTCTCTCGCTGTCTTTTCGAATCCCATTCACTGTGATGTTCCCATGTTGTTTAATGTGCCTAATAGCCAAATAAATTAAGTTTATATATCAATTAAACTGATAATTTTCAAAAGCCAAACCCTTGTACAAGGCAGAAGTCTGGTCCAGTTCCACTTACAATCCTCTCTGTCTGTATATGAATGGCTGTCATATTATTTTCTCCTTAGAATTAAGTGTATGCAAATATTACTCAGGGAACACTTGAACACTACAATAATAGAGAATGTACCTTATAAAAAAAATAATAAAATAAAAATTTTGATTGCACTTAAATTGAGGAAGTATTAAAAATGTATTTCAATGTTCCAACATTTTAAAGGAATAGTTTACTCAAAAATTGAGGGTGAGTAAATGATGAAACGTTTCATTTATGGGTGAACTATCCCTTTAGGTGTAAAGTTCCTTTTAGGAGCCAAATCACACAGCCAACAGGGTGAACATTTTTAAATGTTTTGATGAACATACAGCATGTAGTACCAGGTTGGGTGTGAAATGTAGGTTTCTGAAAAGTCCAAAGGAGACCTACTGATGTAATGCATACATCATAACACTGCTCCTGCAATGTTGTGAGAAACCAAAACCAAAAAACTAATTTCTAATTTGGAAAAAAAAAAGTGAAAAAACAACAACAATAAACAACATGTGGGATGGTCCTAAAATAGGTGTTAATACATTACATAACATTACGCATGTGTCTTATTTTTTTCTTTTGATTTTGAAATTTGACCTACAATAGTGATGATTCTGTGAGATTCATCCCAAAAAAGAACAACATACAAGCTCGTAAGTGTACTGTAAACAAGGGGCAAAAGACCCTAATGTGTTGACGCACATTCACATGAGAAATGAACTGCATGTGAAACGAACAACAAGCAAAGGGAGAGACGTGTGCATATGGGTCAAGGACAAGACATCCCAATTTAGAGTCCGCATCAAATACATTTTACAAAGTTGATTTTATATACATAAAGAGAATGCAAGTAAAGTGTCTACTTCAATATTTCCAATAATGTTTGTAAAAAATAAAATATCATATGGATGAAATTGTATTCCAGTCATTCAGCGTAACAGATATTTATGTAAAAATGAAACAACACCTATTCTGACCTGTTCTTATTGTAATATAGTCTATAAAAGAAAAAGTTATCATAATTTTTTTAATATTTTAAATGATTGAAAACTTCTTGCTGGCAAATGGGTAGTGGTTTGAAGGATAGTGACACAGATTGGTAAAGACTGAAAATTAAAATTTGGGTGGGGGCTGCAGTGATATCCTGAAATAGAGTCTTTTAATGTCATCTAATGACTTTGTCTAAATAAGCCTGAAACAATTTGTTGGTATAAAACTACTGTTACGCTGAATGACATTTTAGTGGTTATCTTCTGTAAATCATGGTAAAAATGTATAATAGCCTTTTTAAAGAAAAAATAAATACATTAAAATAACAGGACACATTCTAATGTACGGGAAAAATAAATATGTATTGAACTTTTATTGTTTTGATGCTTGAAAACCCCTTTTGACCCATATATGGTTGAATATGCGTATTTTAAACTGTAAGGTCGAGAGCTCCACGGAAACGTAGAAATGTTTATGACAGCATATCATTTATATCTAACTCCATACCACCAGCGAAACATAACCACGATGTATCCTATTTATAAAGCAAAAGACACGAACATGAAAATCTGACCCATATCCAAGCAACAACGAGAATATGAGATACAAGCATAGGCTATAGAGTACTGTATGTGAATGTATGCATGACGGCAGGCACTGCACGGATTTAATAACCTATCTAGATAATTACAGTATATTCATGATATCCGTGAGATTGAACAGTTTGGGCTAAATTTATCTTCTGATCGACATGTTTAACATTAAATTTGACGTTGGAGGCAGAAGCGTAAAATGTATCAATTCTAAGCCTCACTGGAAATATCAGCTTAATCCATAACTGAAAATAGAGAGGGATGATGGAAATTCTCAAATGCATTTATTTACTGCTTAAAGCCTGTTTGATAGAGATTCTCATAAATTGGCAATATGTTGACAATCAGTTAAACTGCTGTGTACTCGGATATGTTTCGAGTAGGCTAAACAGCAGTTTAATTGATTGTGTGAGGATAAGAAGAACACTGCTGCAGACCGAGGCTATGTGTGTTTTCTTCTTATCCTCACACTGTGTGAAGCACGCGCGCATTCTCACCTGCTCGTGCTGTTCCCCCCGATGAGCACAAACCAGAACATCGTCACGGCAAAACTCTTCATTTTGCGCAAAATTGATTCGGACTGAAAAGAGACAGACAGATTAATATATCCTAATTTCCTCAGCCTCTTAGGAGAATCGCAGGAAAATTATATAATGATCCATGTTTTAGACAGTGCCTTATCCAGACTGCAGAGAAAACGGCACACATAACTCGCTTTCTCTCATAGACAGTTCTCCCTCTCTCTAGTCTAAAGCCTTGAACAATCGCGAGGTCCGTTTCTCGAAAGAATCGTTCTTCTGAGTCGGTTCTTTTGAACGACTTCAAGCCTTTAAGCGTTCTTCAATTACTTCACTAACTGCGAGTTAAGTATCGAATGTAGCCTACTTGGCTAATAAATTACTCCTTAAATGACTTGCTTTTGTCAAATGTAGTGGGATTATGCATACAGGAATTTTGCATATTATGCTAAGAATATTGTATTTTGCATAAATGAATAATAGTGCAATATTTTATTTGGACCATGGCGTTAAAGTGATGTAGGCTATCTATAGGCCTAAAGAAAAACAAGAACATTTACCAGGAAACCAACATTGACCATTCTTATTTTTATGAATGCGCCCTCTAATCTTTTATAGCCTATAAAAAGATTACCTACATCCCGCACTACATTTTTTCTCGTTTTCTCATGATCAAACTGGAAAACAGACGTTTATTCCAAATACAACTAAGACAACACATCACACTAAGCTATTTAAAATAATGAAAAACATAATATACACGACACTATTTGAAAAAGACTCATTTTAATGTACCTGCAAAAGAATGGACATAAAATGCAACGCCAGATTTTTGACCGTTGACTTGAAAGAACCGGTACAGCAAAACATAACCGTTCGAACAAACCGATTCATTTGAATGAATCAGATTTACCAACCTCTCCTTTCACATCAGATTAAGTCCTCCGCTTGTGGAGGATGCATCATGCAACCACTCTGCACGATAACACGATGTACTTATATAACATCAACCCTGATTTTACAGTCATCTTTAGCCCATGTCAATGAATACTTCAAAGCCAGTGTATTCATTTCTCACACAGTAGTTTTAGGTTTATCTCTACAGCCACAGCGCATTTAATGCGTCCTGGTTCGCGATGCTGTTACTCATGCATTTATGAACTCATATTCTACCCACGTTAATAGGCTATGTTTGTCATTATTCATTAGTTTACCAGTGCACTACTCTTGACTATACTAGTTTGATGTGTATTGTTGTCTGTATATACTGTACTGAACCTTGAACTTGGGGCTGAAAAGATGTAATGGTGCATTCAGTGACAGTGACTACATAAACTACTGTTCTAGTAAATTACTTTCATGACTGACCTAGCAGAATGTCACTGCACAATAAGAAACTCTAAATTTAAGAACAGTACAAAATATACAGTCATCAACTGTATCAACAAAACAGGCCAAGTGTTTACTCTGTTGTTCTGAGAGTTTGTAGTTGCCAGAGAGAGAGAGAGAGAGAGAGAGAGAGAGAGGGGTCAACAGAGACATGGATTGACATGGGTTGGTGAATGAGTGGTCTATGATTGTTTTTTTTCTTTCTTTTTCTCCACAGTACAGAATACAGGACAGGAATGCTGAGCCTTTATGATTATCCATTCTTCATAACTAAATATACACAGTCAAAAGTTTTTTAACGGTAACAGTTTTTTAATTTTTTTTTAAAGAATTCTCTTAGTCTCACCAAGCCTGCATTTATTTGGTCCAAAATACAGCAAAAGCAGTAATATTGTGAAATATTTTTACTAGGCCTATTTAAAATAACTGATTTGAATAAATTCCAAAATGTAGTAATTTATTTCTGTGATCAAAGTTAAATTTTCAGCATCATTACGACAGTCTTCAGTGTCACATGATCCTTCAGAAATCATTCTGATATGCTGATTTGCTGTTCATCATCATTGTTAGAAAACACTCTCTGTCTTTTTAAGAAATTGTTCCAGATATGCCTCACCCCTCCTCTATCTGTTTCTCTCTCTCTCTCTCTTGTATTATGTTTTAAATATCTCTTACTCATATTCGAGGTATGCATGCGCACATGTATACATTAGTTTTTCTTGGTTTAAATGCCCAAATAAGGAGATGAATGCTAGGACTATAAGGGTAAAGGAGTTCGTGAGGAACTCTGAAGAAGAGTGCCTCAGCCTTCGCTAAAAGTCTATTCCTAATATGTCCATGTTTTTCTGTACATGTGGCCATTTTATATAAACACATGTTCTTGGCCAAAGATCCTATATGTGTATGTCATTTCTATCCTTATTGGTTAAGAGGGTGAAACTCCCCTCGACATATGCCTATATAATATCTTTATATCTATGAATAAATTGAAGTATTGAGAATACATTTGACTGTGTGTTTTCTTGCTTCCCGGCCGTATTTACACTTTAAGGGACTGAGAAGATTTCAAGGCGGCAAAGAGATATCGAGGGACCAATTGTTATTTTTATTAACAATCATCAATATTTAAAACAGTTGAGTACATTTCAGGATTCTTTGATGAATTATTCAGACTTTATCTGAAATAAAAAGATTTTGTAACACATTCATATCATTCAAAAGCTTGGAGTCAGTATAATTTATTTATACTTACATTTAAGTTTAAACTTACTTTTCACTGCTGGTCATATATTCTCTATATAACCATATATGTGACAAATAAAAAAATCTTGATCTCTTTTTTTTATTATTATTTTTGGGAAAGAAATTATAGAAATTAATGATTTTAAAGGATGCTTTAAATTGATCAAAAGTGACGATAAAGACATTTATAATGTTACAAATTATTTCTATTTCAGATCAGTTCTGTTCTTCTGAACTTTCTATTCATTCAATTCAATTCAAGTTTATTTGTATAGCGCTTTTCACAATACAAATCGTTGCAAAGCAACTTTACAGCAAATTAAGTTTCTACAATATTTAGTGGTAGTTTATCAGTGGTGACTTTCAGTTAATGTACATATGGCAGAAATGTACAGAAAAATCAATTAAAGATGTAATAATGGATACAGAACTTAATAGGTTCATATAGGCTCAATATTATTCATCAAAGAAACCTGAAAAAATTGGCTATACAATGATTGCTGAAGGATCATGTGACTGGAGTAATGATTCTAAAAATTAAGCTTTGAAATCACAGGAATAAATTACATTTTAAAATATAAAAAACTGTTATTTTAAATAGTAAAAATATTTCAATATTTTACAGTTTTTGCTGTACTTTGGATCAAATAAATGCAGGCTTGGTGAGCAGAAGAGACTACAAATGCCACAAAATCGGACACTGGGCCAGAGTATGCCACAATAACAGGTCAGTGAGAGATGTCACAGAATGTTTTGACCAACCTTCATACTTTCTGGGTTCAGTTTACAATGTAAATGAACTAAAAGAGCAGTGGATGGTGCAGCTCCTAATTGGGACGACCCCTGTAAAATTCAAAATAGATACGGGGGCTGACATAAACGTTGTGGCAGAAGAGACTTTCAGCAAACTAGTCCCAGCAAAGGCACTAGAGCCAGCCAATGTTACACTGGACAGCCCTGGGGGAAAGCTAGCCTGCCTGGGTCAGTTCCGAGCCACTGCAGTGTACAAAGGACAGTCATGCCCATTTTCTGCCTATGTGGTCCGTGGATACAATGTCAATAACCTGCTGAGTCGGACTCTATCGGCTGACATGAACCTTGTAAGCAGAGTGGAGGAAGCGAACAGAATGGTCTCCCAACACTATGAGGCATTTGGTGAGGACGGCACACTCAAAACCGACCCTGTCAAAATTCAGTTGAAAGACTCAGTGCTGCCATATGGATACAGAACTTAATAGGTTCATATAGGCTCAATATTATTCATCAAAGAAAAATTGAAAATAGAAAAGAAAAAATTGGCTATACAATGATTCCTGAAGGATCATGTGACTGGAGTAATGATTCTAAAAATTAAGCTTTGAAATCACAGGAATAAATTACATTTTAAAATATAAAAAACAGTTATTTTAAATAGTAAAAATATTTCAATATTTTACCGTTTTTGCTGTACTTTGGATCAAATAAATGCAGGCTTGGTGAGCAGAAGAGACTACAAATGCCACAAAATCGGACACTGGGCCAGAGTATGCCACAATAACAGGTCAGTGAGAGATGTCACAGAATGTTTTGACCAACCTTCATACTTTCTGGGTTCAGTTTACAATGTAAATGAACTAAAAGAGCAGTGGATGGTGCAGCTCCTAATTGGGACGACCCCTGTAAAATTCAAAATAGATACGGGGGCTGACATAAACGTTGTGGCAGAAGAGACTTTCAGCAAACTAGTCCCAGCAAAGGCACTAGAGCCAGCCAATGTTACACTGGACAGCCCTGGGGGAAAGCTAGCCTGCCTGGGTCAGTTCCGAGCCACTGCAGTGTACAAAGGACAGTCATGCCCATTTTCTGCCTATGTGGTCCGTGGATACAATGTCAATAACCTGCTGAGTCGGACTCTATCGGCTGACATGAACCTTGTAAGCAGAGTGGAGGAAGCGAACAGAATGGTCTCCCAACACTATGAGGCATTTGGTGAGGACGGCACACTCAAAACCGACCCTGTCAAAATTCAGTTGAAAGACTCAGTGCTGCCATGTGCAGTACACACTGTGAGGCGTGTTCCAATACCAATGCTGCAAAAGGTGAAAGAGGAGTTGCAGAGGATAGAGGAAAATTGCGTCATAGAGCGGGTGACACAACCAACGTAATGGTGTGCACCGATGGTTCCCGTTCTGAAGAAAAACGGCAAAGCACGCATTTGCGTGGATCTCAAAAGACTAAATGAAGCAGTAAAACGAGAACATTTCGTGCTACATACAGCAGATTAGATTTTTGCTAAACTGAGCAGTGCATAAGTTTTCTCCTTAGAGTAAACTCTAAGAGTAAACTCCTTAGAGTAAACACGCAGCCAGCGGATTCTGGCAGATCCCTCCCCATCCAGATAGCTGCAGACTTACCACCTTTATCACGCCATTTGGGAGATATTGTTTCAGGAAGCTTCCCTTCGGGATCTCGAGCGCTCCAGAGATCTTCCAGAGGAAAATGCAGGAGACACTTCAAGGGCTGGAGGGGGTAGTCAACACATACTGATACAACAGAGACTGTACCAACCCAAACATGCAGGGAAACATTTCTTAATCCTAAGCCTGTACTGATACTTACTAGGTCTGGAAGAGTCAGTAAACCTGTTGTCAGGCTTGACCTGTAAAGAATCATGAAGCTATATGCTCAGTAACTAGTTATGCTGATTTTTATAATTTTATACAATTTTATAAAATGTAACAGTTTGTTCCGTTCATTCCCAGGTAGCCAAAACGGTTTGGCCCAATAATGGCCCAGATCCGGCAGGCTGGATTAAATAACTCGGCCCAGCTGCGGTTACCAGACTCAGCATGGGAATGAATGACGCCCCAGAATCGGCCCAAATACACTGGCCCGAGTCCGGCTGCCAAAACTGCCGGCATTGGGCCACAATCCCACCAACAAAAATTGTAACACTTAGCCGGTACTGGCCTGAGTCTGGGTACTTAAACCAAGTCGACACCACCGGCATTGGGCCACAATCACTCCAACCAAAATGGTACACTTAGCCAGCACTGGTCCGACACTGGGTACTGAAACTGAGCCGACACTGGGTCACAACCATGCCGACACCTAGCCGGTACTAGTCTTGTTCGCTAAAAAAAAATAAAAAAAATAAAAAAAACTCATACAGAATTACAACTTCTAAAATGTGTGTATTAAAGACTCCTTCCAGTTTTTATATAAAACCAGAGCTTTGAATAATTAGTTTTTCCACAAAATGACATTGTTTCCTTAAAAACCTTAAAATGGCATCTACTTCCAACTAAAATAATATAATAATATAAAATATATAATAATATAAAAAATATATATATTACAGTGCCCTTGTTAAGCTTACATGTACTTAACCACTTTAAGCTTGTTTCATTATATGAATTAAATCATTAATTTCCAAATGTACAGTAGTTAAAGAAAAAAGAGAATGTTGGATTAAATGAAAAAAATATTAATAGGAATTAAAATTAAAAAAAAATACACTAAGAAATAACGTAACATGGGCAGGTAAAAGATATTATGTTTAAGTTTAAGTGTCACTGCTACATATTATGTACTACATTGGAGACCCACCCCCAGCACTCAACCTAAACTGGTCCGGGTCTGCATGGCCATATAGGACAATCGGACCAGCCCTTATGGGCCGTAATTGGGACGAATATGGCTAAATGTACCATGTCTCGGTGCAAATCGGGCCAAATCAGCATATCCAAATATTCTGTAATAATATGTTGACTGTTGAGTGCTTTGCTGGTTGTTAATAAACGTGTGTTCATCTGAAGAAATTGCCTATTTACTGTCATTCTACACTTAAAAGCCATCTAATGGCTTACACTAATGATTCATTGGCAAACACAGAACTTGCTGTTCAGTAAATATTAAATATAAATATAAGTTGATTAAACAGTCGCTCAGACTGATTCGAGGTGTTCATTTGGAGAGACTCATCAGACCAGGGGCGTTGCTGGGTTGAAAGAGTTAGGAGATGGAAGAAATAAGACAGCGTGGATTATTTAATCGTGTTCGCGATCTGGCTATTTAAATATCCAAAACAAAAATTAATGAACATGTAAGGCAAGCGGTAATCTACCACAGCCAACAAGTTCTTGACTTTTATTTTTGAAACGGACAGCACAACACAAGGCGCTAGTGTTTACTTGCAGCCAGCCACTACATTTCCCAAGGTACAGTGCGGATCTGTTGCCATAGAAACACAACAACAAAAGGACACGCAGCGACTTCAGACGCTAGAAAGTTGACAAGAACAACTAATAATGTAAGAAAGTTCTGCCATAGGAAATATATATATATATATATTTAGGTTATGGATATCATGCGCGTATACGCTTCCTTTTGACCATAATTTATTTCAAGTCAGAAATAAGTAGACAGACAAATAATAATAGCTTACAAAGAAACACGGCTTCACGATGAAGTCTTAGTATCAAATATGAGGCTAATCCTCTTGATGTAGCATACATTAATATTATTTATCTGTATCCAGCGATTGATCATTATCGAGTATTGATTATTCTGTAATTCCTGCAGTTGTTGACTTGGAGACGAGAATATGGCGAACATTGCAGATCTCTCAACACCTGCATCTGAGCAAGAGCCACACAAAATTGGCGCACAGGAGCACACAGACGGTAAGGCTATTTTTAAAGACCACTACAAGCTGTTGTTAGTAGTATTATCATGACTCAGTTATGAAATATTAAATGTATTTTATATATATATATATTTATAATGTTATGTTTAATTTAGAGATTGGCACGTGGGATGACATCTTCAGGTTTGAGGATGACTTCCCTGATTGGTCCACAGGATTTGACAGCTGGTAGGTGTTAAAATGCATGCTTTTTTATGGAATATTTGGACTGTAGCTACTAGTGAGTGAGAGAGACTGTTTTGTTCATGAATGAGGAGACAGGAATAAATTAATTTTAAAAAATGACAATTGCATTGCCATCATCAACTCATTTAGATTTTTTCAAACCAGCATATTTGTATTCAGCTGGGTTTATAATAATAATAAAAAGTAACTAGTGCTGAGTAAATATTGGACTAAATGCATGTTTGGGTTTATCTTGAGGGAAGGCGAAGCATTAATATAATTCTATCACTTTGCATCACTCAATGTGTAGATACAGCTGTTTGCTTTTGTGCTGCAGCATCTTGAAATTAAGCTGGTGTTATGGAGCAAACAACAGTGCATGACACCCTGTTTGGGTCAGGTCATGTCAAATACCATGTAATACATTTAGTCATTTAGCAAATGCTTATATCCCAAATAACTTACAAATGAGGACAATAGAAGCAATCAAAACTAACAAAAGAGCAATAATATATATAAAAAAAGTCTTACTCAAGGCTACATATATTTCATCCAAAATACAGTAGAACAGTAATACTGTGAAATATTATTACCATGTTATTTATTTGACTATATTTTAAAATGTAATTTATTCCTGTGATGGCAAAGCAGAACCTTCAGCAGCCTTTTTCCAGGATTCAGTGTCACATGATCCTTCAGAAATCCTTCCTATATTCTAAAATATGAAGCAGCATAACCCTTTTCAACTGATAATGAAAAGAAAAGTTACTTGGGCACCACATTAGAATATAGGAAGTATTGAAATTTTCTTCTAAAATTAATGTTTTTAGCAAGCTTCTATGTGTAGGTTCAGTAATTTCACTTTAATGTCAGTGAATAGGTTATTTTCGTTGCCATGTAAGTGAAATAACTGAACATAAAAATAGGAGCCTGATAAAAATACTCATTTTAGAAGAACATTTCAAACAGCACTTTTGCATCAGAACTCTTCATTTATATAAACATTTACAATACTATTAAATCTGATCTATTTAATGTAACCTTAATGGATTTGTTTTGAACTTTTGAACAATGGTGCAAATCTGTATTACTGGCTCTTGTCTACCTTAAGGGAAGTGAGTGATTGTGAAGATGGAAGTGACAAAGGTGGGGAAAAGCAAAACACTGACAAGATACGCATGTTCAAGCTACAAAAAATTCTGGATCAACTGGACATCTTTTACCAACAGAAGAAACAGGATGTGCTACAGGCCAGGTCTGCATTCACATGTGATGTTATAATGTGGCCCTTCCTGTAACAGGATGTTTTTTTAGACTCTGCCTCCCATACCGTATTTTCAAAAGTACAGCATGGTGAGCACATGCCATAGAAAAGCTGTTAAGTAGGTGGACTGAGCTTGAGAAAAACATGAGATAGAGAAAAAGGCTTATTAAGATTTCTGCAGTGTGTGGATTCTTTAAGCTCAGTTTCATGAGAAGTCTTGACACACCATATGAGATAGTTAAATCGCAAGAGTTTGTGTGAGTTGGGTTGTACAAAAACAAACCAAGTCTTAAATGAACCAGTCTAACCTTTAAAGTCTAAAACTTAATCATGATATTATGCTATACTATACTATACTATACTATACTATACTTATACTACATACATTTTTTTATGATCAAGTAGTATGATGCCATATCATTTTGCCTTCATGAGAGTCTGTTGATTTGTTTGAATGGTGATGTCCCTTAAGAGATATGCCTAGAAGGGATCTTGATAGCGTAATAATTTATCTCACGATTCTCTAATGGGAAATTTCTTGTTTCCAAATACAATTTTTAATGACTTGTTAAATGGAGATAGTATTTGTTTTTAGCTGCTGAATAACACGTCATAAAAAAAAAAACATAACAAAATGTATCTGGAAAACTGAGTTTGTACAAAATGTATCCTCTTCCAGGGATGAACTAAAAGCATTTCAACTTCATGTGACTAACCTGGAGGAATTGAGAGGCAAGATTGAGGTGGACATGGAAAGAGAGAGACAATCTGAGAACAGGTAAAAAAAAAGAAAAAAAAGTGAATCCCACAGAGGTAATTTTGAAAACAAAGGTCACTATAGAAGATAAATTGCTGAATGTATCTAATTCTGCATTATTCTGTGCAGCGTGGCACTGTTTCGGCTCCGTGCTCAGCACAAGCGTATGTGCGCTGAGCTGCAGGCGGAAGAAGATCTGGGTGCTCATTTAGCCATGATCTTGAAAGAGCATGAGTGAGTTTTATATCTACAGTAATGCTATACATACTACTTTGTGGATCTTGATGACTTCCTTTTTTTGTCTTGATATAGGCCTATTTGTTTTTATCATGATTTTATTTTATTTATTTATTTTTTCGGTCACATTTTATTTCAAGGTCCAATTCTCGCTATTAACAAACCATTAACTACGACTTTTGCCTCAATAAACTCTTCATTTGTTGCTTATTAATAGTTAGTAATGCAGTAGTTAAGTTTAAGTATTGGCTAGGATTAGGGATGTAGAATATGGTCATGCAGAATATGTGCTTTATAAATACTAATAAACAGCCAATATGTTAATAATAGGCATGCTAATATGCAACTAGTTAATACAGAGAATTGGTCCCTATAATAAAGTGTTACCATCTTTTCTCTAATTATCAGATTCTCATGCTGTAACTTCTGGAAGTGTAGTAGTTTTTTAGGTTTTTAGCAAACAATGGAAGAAATTTTACTTTTCATTTTGTAATTTCTCAATTGATAAACAAAACATTTGTTATCAAAACAGACAGTCTATACACCAAACACTCAAAAGTTCTCCAAGAATGAACAAAGTGGTAGTTTGAAGTTCGGTGTTTGAAAAAGCATACCAAACAGATAGAGAAAGCATGATTTTACATTATTATAGCACTCTGTATAAAGCCTATAGACTTAATTCAAGCCACAGAAAGACAAGCGTTTTGTTGAAAGATGCACAACAGAAAATCTGGGTGAAGTTATTATATATTAACAACAATTTAGGGTCAAATGCTGTGGTGCTCATCTAGTGTGCGACCCCATTTACAGTAGCATATGTGACTTGAAGCATCTAATGGACCCGATAGCCTTGTGGGCAGTGCTCACATATGTCAAGTCAAGTCACATTTATTTATGTAGCACGTTTAACAATACAGATTGTGTCAAAGCAGCTTTACAGTATTACATAGGAAAATAGTGTATCAATAATGCAAAAGGACAATAGTAAACACTCAATTTTCAGTTAAAGGCAGTTCATCATTGAATTCAGTGATGTCATCATCCAGCTCAGTTCAGTTTAAACAGTATCTGTATAATCAAGTCTACGATATCGCTGGAAAATAACTGTATGTAGCATAGTTGTGCTTCATGTGACCTAGGTTTGAGTCCAGGCTCATTTTCCTTTACTTTCTCTGTAATGTCCAGTCCCAGTAAAGGCAAAAATGGCAAAAAACAAAAGAGAGAAAGAAGTACCTGGCTGGCTGAGATGACTACAACATTGCTCAGACAGTGTCCTGAATGGACAGTACAAACTCACAGGATTCACTATGTACTCTCTTCCACTGGAGCATCAATAGCTGATGCAATGGGAACATTAACATAGGGCCATACCACAAAGACTGTATGTTCATCATCCCGTGAATTAGGGATGCACCAAAATGAAAATTCTTCGCCGAAGCCGAACAAAATGAAACACTGAAGCTGAAGGCTAAATACCAAACATGTTTTTTTGTGTTTTTTCCCCCATGTATTTTGCCATTTTTTTTCACCATTGCATAAATTAAATAGCAAAACGAAAAAAGAAATTACAAACCAACAATTTAAAAATATTTACTTAACACTGAAAATTTTTAACATTCTAGCAGATATACCAACAATGTAGCGGCCAAAAAACTAACTAAAGCCGCAGGAGCTGAGTGAGGGAATAACTTGTGACACGTCAATCATCCTTAACATTTGCGTCTTGAGATTTATTTGTCCACCGACAACTTGTTCATTGAGGCATGCATTTCTTGAAGGATCGGCAGATTATCAATGCAAAAGTTTGAATATAGGGTCAACAAAAAAACGCGTGCTCCCGCACTCACCCCCTTCTTTCCCTCCCAACCCCCACTCACAACAGGTGTTTTAACTCTCAAATAATTAATGATACTCCCACATTTTCCCACAGTCACATGACATCACACATGAATATTTACATGGTTCCTATATTCCAGCCCCTAATTATTATATTCTTGACAATAATTACATTCATTGAATTCACATAGGAGACATTCAAAGACCCAAGATCTTAAAATACATTAATTCATTTTTCATACATTAATCAATGTCTGTGTATTTATAAAAACAACGTTATTTGATAGAGTCCATGTAAAGTCCTTTAATGTTAATGAGTGATTTTTAACTCCGTCATATCAATGTGTGAAGTCAAGGTCCATAACAGTTCGATGTCAATGTCTATATTGATCCATCAAAAAAAAAAAAACAAAGAAAGAAAAATGTTAAATATTTAGGCAGATTTTCGTCACTGGTCTATTTAAATAATTGGTCTTAGTTTTAAGTCGCACCTGATGTACAAAGCCTTTTTTGTCTGGAAAGGTTTGGATCACTTTCCCAATTATCCATGAATTACGGGGTGCTGAATCATCGACCAAAAGCACAATATCTCCTGGAATGAATTTGCGGACTACCGCTGACCACTTCTGTCGCTCTTGCAATTGAGGTAAATACTCCTTTGTCCATCATTTCCAGAACAGATCCGATATATATTGCACTTGTTTCCATCGTCGACGAGCATATATATCTTCTTTTTGAAAGATCCCTGGTGGTAATGATGGTGCAGTCTTTAAAAGCAACAAATTATTAGGTGTAAGTGCTTCCAAATCATTGGGGTCAGTAGATTCCTTAGTGATGGGACATCCATTAATGATTGCTTCAACTTCACATAGAACTGTATGAAGACAATCTTCATCAAGGGTTTGTGTTCTTAAGGTAGCATTAAGAACTTTCCTTACAGACCTAATCAATCTTTCCCACGTGCCTCCATGATGTGAACCAGTTGGAGGATTAAAATTCCACTTGATTCCTTTTTTCAGAAGCATGTTATTAATCTGAGATTGGTTCCAGTCTTCAATAGCTTGTCTTAACTCACGTTCCGCTCCAAGAAAATTTGTACCATTATCGGATCGTATTTCTACAACTTGTCCACGTCTTGCGATAAATCGTCGCATTGCATTAATAAAGGAATCAGTATCCAATGATGGCACCACTTTGATATGAATAGCACGAATGGCTAGGCATGTGAAAATAACGCCTTTCCTCTTCACAATACTTCTCCTGCTCTTTATCTCGAAGGGTCCAAAACAGTCAACTCCAACATACGTGAATGGAGGTTTATCTGGAGAAACTCTATCCAGTGGTAGGTCTGCCATCTGTTGATGCCCTGGTGCTGCCTGCAAACGTTTGCAGATCGCACACTTGGATAATATCTTCCTTATGGCTACACTAGCACCAGGTATCCAATACTTTTGATGCAACCTTGATAGCATGTAATTTTGGCCACCATGACCCACCTCTTCATGTATATGTTTAAGGATGATGCATGAGATTTGAAAGTCCTTTGCAAGTATAACAGGATGTATTGACTCTTCGGGCATAGCTGCCCTACTCAACCGTCCCCCTACTCTTAAAACATCATCTTCAAGGACTGGATTAAGTTTATAAATGTGACTGTTCCTTTTCACTTGTTCTCCCTTTTGCAAACTTGAGAATTCATCAGCGTATCTTTGTCTTTGGCAGTAACAAATAATCTCCAATTCAGCTTTCTTTAACTCCTCCACAGAAAGCTCACTTCTTTCACATTGACCCTTCATTTTCTCCATTTCATCTTTCAGTTGTTGTCTTTGTTGGTTTTCATCCATGCCAGAATGTGTTAAAGCCATTTTCAATAATTTCCTCTTCTGACTAAGATTTTGGATTAATTTCTTAAATCTGAGAATCCAAGCTACTGACCTCTTTAAACGGATCCAAGAGGAGAAATATTGGATAAAGTGTGTCATAACATTCATATCCCCTTTTAATTGTACAGTATTGACAATGACACCTTTTACCTCCGGATCATCTTGTGAACATTTTCCCAGGCCAGTAGGATTGACTGGCCACTCCTTTTCAGGCAAAAGAAGAAACTGTGGTCCAAACACCCAACTCTTGTTCTTCAAAAATTCCACTCTCAGCCCTCTGGAAGCCATATCTGCTGGATTTACTGCAGTGCTCACATACCTCCATTGTGATGATCGAGACACCTTAAGAATTTCTGAAACTCTGTTGGCAACGAAAATTCAATACCTAGAAACTTTGTTTCTGATATATTTCAGTACAGAGGTACTGTCGGTCCAGAAAACAGAGTCTTGAAGGCACATACAGAGTTCTATTCTCCACAATGAATCCATTCGGCTTGCCAACGTTGCAGCAGTAAGTTCCATTCGAGGAATAGACACCGACTTCAAGGGAGCTACTCTGGCTTTCCCCATTACGAAAGCAACATGCACTTGTGAGTTAACATCATGCAAAAGCAGATAAGTAACTACTCCATATCCATCTTCGCTTGCGTCGGAAAAGTGGTGCAACTGTGCTATATTTACCTCTCCAAAACCCATAGGTTTGAAACATCTATCGGTCTTGAAGTTTCTTCCTGCACAGATCTTGTAAGATCCTTTTTGCACATAATGTCACTGGAGACAGAATTCCTAAGGGATCATAAACAGAACTCACAGTAGCAAGGATCCCCCTTCTGGTTGAAGGCTTCTGCTGCAACATAATTTTGAATTTGAAGGCGTCCGATTGTATACACCATTGTATGCCTAACACTCTCTCTATGGGAAGTAAATCTTGGCCCAAATCCACATCTTTTATGTTTTTTGCTCTGAGTTCCTCTGGGATTTTTACCAGCACATCTTGAATGTTACTTATCCATTTTGTCAATGTGAAACCCCCTTAGCACAAATAGCTATGAGGTCGTGATACAGAGAAACAGCTTTATCCTCTGAATTTACAGAGACAAGACAGTCATCTACGTAAAAGCAATGCAAGATTGCATCAATTACTTCCTTGCTGAAGTCTTCATTATCTTCTGCGCACTTTCTGAGAGCGAAATTTGCACAACTTGGTGATGAAGTGGCTCCAAAGAGGTGCACGACCATACGATACTCAACCATATCTTGAATAAGGTCACCATCGGGCCACCAAAGAAATCTCAGCAAATCTGCATCGTCCTTTGGCACCCTCACTTGATGAAACATGGCTTCAATATCTGCCATGATCACAATTAGTTCCTTCCTAAATCTGGTTATCACTCCAATCAATGAACTGGTGAGATCTGGACCCTGTAATAACTGGGTATTCAAAGACTTCCCTTGGAACGTAGCTCCACAATCAAAAACAACCCGGAGCTTTCCTTTGCGGGGGTGGTAAACACCGTGATGGGGTATATACCATACTTTACCGTCGCTACGTCCCAAGTCTTCAGCTGGCACTCTCTCTGAATAACCTTTAGAGATAAGATCTTTCATGAAAACAGAATATTCAGAATGAAATGAAACATCCCTTTTCAATCTTTTCTTTAGATTCAGAGCACGCTGTTCTGCAATTATCTTGTTGTCTGGCATACGGACATCTTTCTTCCTCAAAGGTAAGCCAATAGAATAATGACCATCTACCAGCTTTAATGAGTCTGTTACCATCTCCATAAACTTGTGATCTTCTCTTGAAAACCCAACTTGTTCATTTTTGTTACATTCAGGAAAATCAACTTTAAATTGTTGTTGCCAAAGCTCTCCCAAGTTTGAAACTGAAATCCTGTTAACTGTAACATCAGGGAACTTAGAAGCAGACTGGTCACCACCATCTCCTCTTAGTGGGCCATTTACAGTCCATCCTAACCTTGTTTTAATTGCATAAGGTCCATTATTGACACTACGGACCACTTCAATCAGCTCCATAACCCTTTGGGCATTTATTCCTATAAGCAATTCGATATCAGAGTTAATTTCAGGTAGATTCACATGTTTCAAATGTGGCCATCCCTTCAAATCCATTTGTCTTGGGATGTTTCCGCTATGCACAGGCATAGTTTCTTGTGTATAGGCATCAGGTAACTCCCAAAAATCTTCTTTATTCAAACCAGCTACCTCTAACCCAGAAACAACATGGGTAGTTGTGACTTTCTCCTGACCAATAGTACGCAAGAGAATATTTGTCCTTTTACCTGAAAGACCAAGTCTATTCATCAATCCAGATGTACAAAACACTGCTGTGCTACCTTGGTCCAAAAACGCATAAGTAATCACAGTCTTATTTCCTTTTTTAGATTTCACTTGCACAGGAACTATAGAAAGTTTACATTCATATTCACCAGCCCCAATAAATCCACTGGACTCAACAGATTCCGGAGCACTGCCCATTACGTTGTCCGTCTGCTTCCTCACTTGCTTTGAATTGCTCACATCTTCTCTTGGGTAGATGTAAAGTATACTTCATGGTGTTTAAGATTACACACTTTACATGAAAGGCGATTTCTACAATTTTTACTGATGTGTCCTGTGCACATGCAACCAAAACAAACGCTGTTCTCTTTTAAGAATGGAATCTTTTCCCCATGACTCCTCTTTTCCAATAGAGGGCACAATTCCAAAGTGTGTCCACATCTGCAAAACAAACAACTCTTGTTGCTGGGTGAACTTGTTTATTTTCTATTAATCCCAATTTCTGATTTCCTTTCCATTGATGTGACCGTAGTAGCAAATCTGCTTCTTTTAAAATTAGACTGAGACTTGCCTTTGTTCACTGATTTACTTCCTGTTAATGTTGGGGCATCCAGTATGTCTCCAAAAACTGGATCACCCATTATTTTTACTTGTCTTTCGACAAAGTTAACAATATCGCTGAAGGTAGCTCTTTGACTTACAGCTTCCTGCAGTTCACAGACCTCTGATCTCCATTTTCCCCTTAATTTGCGTTTATCCATCTCACGCAAATACTGAATATTTTCCATAGAGTTACAACAGCTTCTTAGGAACAAACTATAATCTTGTAAAGCTCGGAGATCTTCACCTTTGATGTTTGCCCACGAAAGAGCCTTTTCCATATAGGCAGACACAATTTTATACTGGTCGCCAAAATGCTTTTGTAGTAAAGCTTTGGCCCTTAAATACCCATGATCGGCTGGCATATGTTGGCAAATCTTTATAATCTCTCTTGGATGACCCCTGGTGTACTGTTCAAGAAAGTATAAGCGATCACTCGGGCTTTCAGTTTTAGTCTCCACAGCACTTTCAAAGGATTTCATAAAAGAATGGTATTGCAGAGGGTTTCCGTCAAACACCTGAATTTCCCTTTTAGGCAAAGATGACAGACACTGTTGTTGAATCAGTAAAGATGTAATTTCATTTTGTTTATCCATAATATGGAGAATTTGATCAGTATTTCCTGAACCAGCACTAGAGCCACTTCCATACGGGGCACTTATGTTCACATTACCACGCTGACTTGTTTGACTTGGGTTTGAAATTGTCTGGGAATAAATGGTTTGGGAAATGTTCTTCTTGTTTGACTTTGTACCTGTATTGCCGTAATCCTTAGAAGAAACCATTCGTTGAGCTTCAGTTCTTGGAGTAAATGCTTTAGCTTCAGCATTAAGGGTCTTGGTTATCTGTTGTCCTTTATCAACATAAGAATTAATTCCATCAGAATGATGCGTCACTTCACTTTTAACAAAATGCCCGCTAGAGTCCTTAAGCACTTTCACTTTTGCCATAGTTGCAGCAATTTCCATTCGCAACCCAAACTCCTCCTTCTGTTTTCTTAGGTTTTGTTCTATTTCTTCAATTGCATATTTTTCCTTCATTAGATTTTGACGTACCAACAAAGCTGCTATATCGGCCTCTGCCTTAATGCGTGCTGAAGAGGTTGATGATGTTGTTGAACGTCTTGAGGTGGAGCTTCGTTTACTTGATCCTTTACTTCCAACATTAGAAATGCTGTCACTTGGATTTATATCATCTTGGTTATGCATGGAAATTTTGGACATATTCTGGTCTCCCAAACCCTCTACAGGACACTCGGCTGATTCCGACTGTTGATCTTGAGCATTATCACTTGAGCTTTCAATTCCATTTATCCACTGCTTTGTGTCTTTTATAAAGGTGTCACTGTGCTTGTATACACTCGAGAACCACTCATTCTGTTTGGTTTGCTCATCACTGGGTAATAATGGCATCAAGCCTTCAAGTTCAGACCACACAGATGAAACATAATTTGTTTGAACGAGTTTTTTGATGGCTGGTATAGAACTTTTAATTGTATTCACATTTATTTTTCGTTCTTTCTGAAGTTGCTCAATCTTATTAGCCATGGCTTTTGCGGTAAGGTGAACTTTTCTTTTACATTTGTCCTGTTCAGGTTCAAGTTCACTCATGATTGACAAAGCACATCATCAAAGACGCTCCTCAACAGATTCACAAAAAGCCCAAATGACAGCTTAAAAATACCAACAGCGCTACGTCAACAGCAAACAAACAGAAACCGCCAGCCATTTCAAATCATCCGTAAACACAAGCAAAGAAATTACCACCAAGGTCCTACCGGTTTGATGTCAGTGAACATTCTCCAAAATCATCGATCCTGTCGTTCTGAAACCAATCATGCCTTGCATCAAGCCTTCAAGTTCAGACCGCACAGCCCCCTACTCATTAGAACGAGCGAGAGTAGGTCCATACTCAGCCAGATCAAATCTGCTCTTGCTTCCAGTCGTCGAAGCGTGCGGGCCTCCTTCCAGATCGACTCATTCATCCTCGAACAAAAACAGTATTTTTTTTGTTGACTAAATTGTAGCGGCCAAAAAACGAACTAAAGCCGCAGGAGTGAGGGAATAACTTGTGACACGTCAATCATCCTTTACATGTGTGTCTTGAGATTTATTTGTCCACCTCCCTTGTCTTCCCCTCATCAGTTCCTGTGTATTTAAAGTGTGGTCTAGGCCTTGTCCTTTGTCAGTCATTAAACGTCATTCTGTCATCCTGATGTTTCGAGTCCTGTGATCCCAAGCCTTTGTTCAATAAACCCTTTTGAGTTACTTTACTCCGTGTCTCCTCGCTCCTTCGTTCCTGTGTTCCTCGTGTGTGTGAACCGTGACAGAACGACTGACCTAAAACAGTAAACGGCGCTCCTTCTTCCGTGTATTTTTTTTGTTGACTAAATTGTAGCGGCCAAAAAACGAACTAAAGCCGCAGGAGTGAGGGAATAACTTGTGACACGTCAATCATCCTTTACATGTGTGTCTTGAGATTTATTTGTCCACCGACAACTTGTTAATTGAGGCATGCATTTCTTGAAGGATCGGCAGATTATCAATGCAAAAGTTTGAATATACGGTCAACAAAAAAATGCGTGCTCCCGCACTCACCCCCTTATTTCCCTCCCAACCCCTACTCACAACAGGTGTTTTAACTCTCAAATAATTAATGACACTCCCACATTTTCCCACAGTCACATGACATCACACATGAATATTTACATGGCTCCTATAAACAAACCACAATTTAACTTACAATTAATAAGTTAGTAAAATAATACTTTTTGGACATTTTGGAGACCCCCTTCTTAAATCAGGCATGTACTGTACAAACGATCCCGAGTTAAGCCCAGGAAGGGCTCCCAATCCTGAGTTAAGCCCAGGAAGGGCTCCCGATCCCCAGTTCTGCCCAGGAAGGGCTCCCGAGCCCCAGTTCCGCCCAGGCAGGGCTCCCAATCCCCAGTTAAGCCCAGGGAGGGCTACAGGTCCGCAAGAAAGCCTATTATTATTGTCTTACTTTGTTTTATTTTACAGAACAACAGTAAAATTACAATACTAACATTTATGAATGTTGATGAAGTTCTTGCTTTTTCTCAACTTTTATTTTGTCAGAAATCCGCAGGAAGGTCTCATTGTTTCTTTTTGTTGACAACAGCATATTTATAAATGATTCTCATTACAAATTAGGGAAGATGTTTGTTGCATGTATCGCATTGTCACATGCTTTGTAAAAATTCATAAAAATGTTACTGAGCAACTGACGAGTAACTCTGTTTCAGCGCAGATTTTCCTTGCGCTTTGGACTTTGAACCCTGGAGTTGCGAGCTCGTGCAACATTGTTTGAATACATGCAATTCATGTGTGTATTAGAAAACATAACATTCTGCAGTTTATTTATTAATTGTTTAAGGCCATTTCATGATTTCAATCATCATACAGTAACCAGCAACAACCACCACTTCCTCTTCTCATTGAAGACCTGCGATGCAGCACTAAGCACTCTCTGTCAGACTCTGGGCCAGGTTTTGTGTGTGTCTTTGCTCCCTATGTGCTCCGTCATCCAGTTTCTCTGTCTCGTGCTTTGAATTCATTGTTCCCAGGTGTTTCCAATGTTAATTGTCATTAGTTCCAGGTGTCCCTTGTCTTCCCCTCATCAGTTCCTGTGTATTTAAAGTGTGTTCTAGTTCTTGTCCTTTGTCAGTCGTTAAACGTCATCCTGTCATCCTGATGTGTTGAGTCCTGTGATCCCAAGCCTTTGTTCAATAAACCCTTTTGAGTTACTTTACTCCGTGTCTCCTCGCTCCTTCGTTCCTGTGTTCCTCGTGTGTGTGAACCGTGACAGAACGACTGACCTAAAACAGTAAACGGCGCTCCTTCTTCCGTGTTTTGTTTTCATTTTTTGAACAGTCTTTTGGTTTTCCTTTTTCTCCCCTGTTTGTCTCCGCAGTACGAAGACCGCCCTTCTGTGAAGCGTGCCGGCCGCGCCGTTGTCAAGCGCCAGCCGGGGCTTTCTCCAGCCCGCTGACCGGGCCGATGTCAAGCCCGTCAGCCGGGGCTATCTCCAGCCCGCTGGCCTCACCAAAGACAAGCCCACCGGATGCTCAGAACCAACACGTACCTATGTCAAGCCCACCAGCCAGGGCTATCTCCAGCCCGCTGACCATGCCGATGGCAGGCACACATATGGCAAGCCCACCGGACATTAATGTGGCAAGCCTGTCAGACGTTCAACACTCCAGTTCACCGACCATGCCTTTTCCCCCCGATCCAGAAGAGGATGCTAGGGGCGAGGAGAAGGGTGTCGGCTTCAGCCCCAGAGCTCGCTCCAGTGTCTGCTCCAGCCCCAGAGCTCGCTCCAGTGTTGGCCCAGAACACACCTTTCTTCCCCCGATCCAGAAGAGGAGACTAGGGGTGAGGAGAAGGGTGTCGGCTTCAGTCCCAGAGCTCGCTCCAGTGTCGGCCCAGGCCCCGGAGTTCGCTCCAGTGTGGACCCAGACCACGCCTGTTCCCCCTGATCCAGAAGAAGATGCTAGGGGTGAGGAGAAGGGTGTCGGCTGTGGCCCCAGAGTTCGTTCCAGTGTCAGTCCTGTTCCCGAGTATAGCCCACGGAGGGCTCCTGATCTCCAGTTCAGCCCAGGAAGGGCTCCCGATCCCGAGTTAAGCCCAGGAAGGGCTCCCAATCCTGAGTTAAGCCCAGGAAGGGCTCCCGATCCCCAGTTCTGCCCAGGAAGGGCTCCCGAGCCCCAGTTCCGCCCAGGCAGGGCTCCCAATCCCCAGTTAAGCCCAGGGAGGGCTACAGGTCCGCAAGAAAGCCCAGGGAGGGCTCCAGTCCCCGGTCCTGGCCCACGGAGGGCCTCGGAACCTGTAAACGTCTCCAAGTATTTTTTTTGGGGGGGTAGTAGGGCTCCAGCCATAGAGGCCGAGGCGGGGGCGAAGGCTGCTCCGCCATGACCTCCTGAACTGCCTGCACCACCATGTCTTCCTGAAGTCCCCACTCCGCCATGGCCTCCTGTGTTCCCTACTCCGCCATGTCCTCCTGTGGTCCCTCTTCCGCCTTGGCACCCAGAGCTGACAGATCCACCATGGTGCCCCGCTCTGGAGACCTCCCGTCTGGTAACCCTACTCCTAGAGGTCTCCAGAGCGACCACCCCCCCTCCCCATTTGATGTTTCAGTGGCGCGAGTACACGCCTTCTGGGAGGGGGGAGTAATGTCAGACTCTGGGCCAGGTTTTACCATCTATACAGTGCTCAGGAAACGCCGTCCAGCAGTGAAATAGCTTAATTTGCATAAAAATGCACTGTCCATGGAAAGCCTGTGGAGGCCCGTCAAATAAGTTACAGCCGTCACTTGTCACTTGCCCACCCGTAACTTATTTGACGGGGCCTCCACTGGCTTTCCGTGGACAATGCATTAACAAGTCATAATTTAAGTTTATAATCATTTTATTATGCAAAACTTACAGTGCTACACTCGGGAAACACCGTCTGACAAGTTCATATACATTACATCTCATCAATATTCATATTTACCTCAAAAAAGGTCTGTCCATTGAAAGCCTATGTAGGTCCGGTCAAGTAAGTTACAGGTGTCACTTGCTGATGTTGTGAATTGGAGTTGGATTTTAGTGACTTTCACCACTGCATGCCCACCCGAAGGGGCCTCCACAGGCTTTACGTGGACCGGGAGGGTGGGTGGGTGGGACTGTTGTGGGAGTGTCTGCCAGAGGGGCCCCAAGCATGACGGAAGTGGTCCGGTGTTTCTATCAGGTTCCGTTTGGAAAGGAGGCCCCATTGAGTTCTGGCACAAGTGGCGCGAGTGAGGCATCACATATGGTTCAGGGCCTATATCTCGGGCCCCGTGGGCCCCATGGAGACCAAAGCGGGCCCACGTAGCGTTTGAGGGGGCGGGCTTTCCGTGGACCATGCATTAATAGGTCATATGTCATAAATACGGTGATTTTATTGAGTAATACCTACAGTACAGTGCTCAGGAAACACCGTCCGGCAGTTTCGTATGCATCAGAGCGTGTAAAATGGCTTCATTGGCATAAAAAGGCACTGTCCACGGAAAATCTGTGGACACTTGGCTCACTTGGCCCTCGAAGACATACAAGCGTCTACCCTGAACGCATAGTAGTCTGTGCACATTAGGTGTTTATTTGTCTTTGCTCCCTATGTGCTCCGTTATCCAGTTTCTCTATCTCGTGCTTTGAATTCATTGTTCCCAGGTGTTTCCAATGTTAATTGTCATTAGTTCCAGGTGTCCCTTGTCTTCCCCTCATCAGTTCCTGTGTATTTAAAGTGTGTTCTAGTTCTTGTTCTTTGTCAGTCGTTAAACGTCATTCTGTCATCCTGATGTGTCGAGTCCTGTGATCCCAAGCCTTTGTTCAATAAACCCTTTTGAGTTACTTTACTCCGTGTCTCCTCGCTCCTTCGTTCCTGTGTTCCTCGTGTGTGTGAACCGTGACACTCTCTCACTGTTGGTGCTTTTAATAATTTTTTTAGTTTTAAATGCTTCCACTCTGCCGACATGTTTGCTGCATTATTGTGTGCCTCTATTTGGTCACGTCACGTCATTGTTCAGTACAATTTATTCTGTCTTTTCGCTTATTCGGCCGAACACCAAAATAGTTTTTTTTTTGTCCTGGCTTGTGGTGCTTTCCCGATCCTGCCCTCCTCTCTCTGTCCCCAATTTGCTTCCTGTCTATTCTGTGTTAAATTAACACTGCTCAGTGTTAATCCACACTGAGATTGTTAAAAAAGTGTGTTAAAGTTAATGAGGTAATTAGTTGATTAATTGGGTGATGATTGAGCATTAGTGATGAACATCTGCTGTTAACAAGCAGAACTACTGAAAGAAAGAAAAACAAGAACTGAAAAAAGAGATGAGACGAGCAGAATTACAAGAACTACAAACAACTAGACAAGCAACATTACCAGCTTCACGCATTGATAACCAGATTGACTTTAGATGTTTTCATTTTAGTTTGTTACCATTATCGAGGTCAGTGTTTGCTTTAGTTGACCTCTGACTTTAAAACACCGCTCGCTTTGTGTTTTTTACTACACCAAGCCTGAGTGAGTGGTATAAGGCACGCCTGCCAGCAGACGATCCCAAGGAAGATTTCGCCACATTTGTGGAGCGTGTAAAATGGCTTCATTGGCATAAAAAGGCACTGTCCACGGAAAATCTGTGGACACTTGGCTCACTTGGCCCTCGAAGACATACAAGCGTCTACCCTGAACGCATAGTAGTCTGTGCACATTAGGTGTTTATTTGTCTTTGCTCCCTATGTGCTCCGTTATCCAGTTTCTCTATCTCGTGCTTTGAATTCATTGTTCCCAGGTGTTTCCAATGTTAATTGTCATTAGTTCCAGGTGTCCCTTGTCTTCCCCTCATCAGTTCCTGTGTATTTAAAGTGTGTTCTAGTTCTTGTTCTTTGTCAGTCGTTAAACGTCATTCTGTCATCCTGATGTGTCGAGTCCTGTGATCCCAAGCCTTTGTTCAATAAACCCTTTTGAGTTACTTTACTCCGTGTCTCCTCGCTCCTTCGTTCCTGTGTTCCTCGTGTGTGTGAACCGTGACAGAACGACTGACCTAAAACAGTAAACGGCGCTCCTTCTTCCGTGTTTTGTTTTCATTTTTTGAACAGTCTTTTGGTTTTCCTTTTTCTCCCCTGTTTGTCTCCGCAGTACGAAGACCGCCCTTCTGTGAAGCGTGCCGGCCGCGCCGTTGTCAAGCGCCAGCCGGGGCTTTCTCCAGCCCGCTGACCGGGCCGATGTCAAGCCCGTCAGCCGGGGCTATCTCCAGCCCGCTGGCCTCACCAAAGACAAGCCCACCGGATGCTCAGAACCAACACGTACCTATGTCAAGCCCACCAGCCAGGGCTATCTCCAGCCCGCTGACCATGCCGATGGCAGGCACACATATGGCAAGCCCACCGGACATTAATGTGGCAAGCCTGTCAGACGTTCAACACTCCAGTTCACCGACCATGCCTTTTCCCCCCGATCCAGAAGAGGATGCTAGGGGCGAGGAGAAGGGTGTCGGCTTCAGCCCCAGAGCTCGCTCCAGTGTCTGCTCCAGCCCCAGAGCTCGCTCCAGTGTTGGCCCAGAACACACCTTTCTTCCCCCGATCCAGAAGAGGAGACTAGGGGTGAGGAGAAGGGTGTCGGCTTCAGTCCCAGAGCTCGCTCCAGTGTCGGCCCAGGCCCCGGAGTTCGCTCCAGTGTGGACCCAGACCACGCCTGTTCCCCCTGATCCAGAAGAAGATGCTAGGGGTGAGGAGAAGGGTGTCGGCTTCAGTCCCAGAGCTCGCTCCAGTGTCGGCCCAGGCCCCGGAGTTCGCTCCAGTGTGGACCCAGACCACGCCTGTTCCCCCTGATCCAGAAGAAGATGCTAGGGGTGAGGAGAAGGGTGTCGGCTGTGGCCCCAGAGTTCGTTCCAGTGTCAGTCCTGTTCCCGAGTATAGCCCACGGAGGGCTCCTGATCTCCAGTTCAGCCCAGGAAGGGCTCCCGATCCCGAGTTAAGCCCAGGAAGGGCTCCCAATCCTGAGTTAAGCCCAGGAAGGGCTCCCGATCCCCAGTTCTGCCCAGGAAGGGCTCCCGAGCCCCAGTTCCGCCCAGGCAGGGCTCCCAATCCCCAGTTAAGCCCAGGGAGGGCTACAGGTCCGCAAGAAAGCCTAGGGAGGGCTCCAGTCCCCGGTCCTGGCCCACGGAGGGCCTCGGAACCTGTAAACGTCTCCAAGTATTTTTTTTGGGGGGGTAGTAGGGCTCCAGCCATAGAGGCCGAGGCGGGGGCGAAGGCTGCTCCGCCATGACCTCCTGAACTGCCTGCACCACCATGTCTTCCTGAAGTCCCCACTCCGCCATGGCCTCCTGTGTTCCCTACTCCGCCATGTCCTCCTGTGGTCCCTCTTCCGCCTTGGCACCCAGAGCTGACAGATCCACCATGGTGCCCCGCTCTGGAGACCTCCCGTCTGGTAACCCTACTCCTAGAGGTCTCCAGAGCGACCACCCCCCCTCCCCATTTGATGTTTCAGTGGCGCGAGTACACGCCTTCTGGGAGGGGGGAGTAATGTCAGACTCTGGGCCAGGTTTTACCATCTATACAGTGCTCAGGAAACGCCGTCCAGCAGTGAAATAGCTTAATTTGCATAAAAATGCACTGTCCATGGAAAGCCTGTGGAGGCCCGTCAAATAAGTTACAGCCGTCACTTGTCACTTGCCCACCCGTAACTTATTTGACGGGGCCTCCACTGGCTTTCCGTGGACAATGCATTAACAAGTCATAATTTAAGCCACCACTTCCTCTTCTCATTGAAGACCTGCGATGCAGCACTAAGCACTCTCTGTCAGACTCTGGGCCAGGTTTTGTGTGTGTCTTTGCTCCCTATGTGCTCCGTCATCCAGTTTCTCTGTCTCGTGCTTTGAATTCATTGTTCCCAGGTGTTTCCAATGTTAATTGTCATTAGTTCCAGGTGTCCCTTGTCTTCCCCTCATCAGTTCCTGTGTATTTAAAGTGTGTTCTAGGCCTTGTCCTTTGTCAGTCATTAAACGTCATTCTGTCATCCTGATGTTTCGAGTCCTGTGATCCCAAGCCTTTGTTCAATAAACCCTTTTGAGTTACTTTACTCCGTGTCTCCTCGCTCCTTCGTTCCTGTGTTCCTCGTGTGTGTGAACCGTGACAGAACGACTGACCTAAAACAGTAAACGGCGCTCCTTCTTCCGTGTTTTGTTTTCATTTTTTGAACAGTCTTTTGGTTTTCCTTTTTCTCCCCTGTTTGTCTCCGCAGTACGAAGACCGCCCTTCTGTGAAGCGTGCCGGCCGCGCCGTTGTCAAGCGCCAGCCGGGGCTTTCTCCAGCCCGCTGACCGGGCTGATGTCAAGGCCGTCAGCCGTGGCTATCTCCAGCCCGCTGGCCTCGCTGAAGACAAGCCCGCCGGATGCTCAGAAGAACCAACATGTCAAGCCCACCAGCCAGGGCTATCTCCAGCCCGCTGACCATGCCGATGGCAGGCACACATATGGCAAGATGGCAAGCCATTAATGTGGCAAGCCTGTCAGACGTTCAACACTCCAGTTCACCGACCATGCCTTTTCCCCCCGATCCAGAAGAGGATGCTAGGGGCGAGGAGAAGGGTGTCGGCTTCAGCCCCAGAGCTCGCTCCAGTGTCTGCTCCAGCCCCAGAGCTCGCTCCAGTGTTGGCCCAGAACACACCTTTCTTCCCCCGATCCAGAAGAGGAGACTAGGGGTGAGGAGAAGGGTGTCGGCTTCAGTCCCAGAGCTCGCTCCAGTGTCGGCCCAGGCCCCGGAGTTCGCTCCAGTGTGGACCCAGACCACGCCTGTTCCCCCTGATCCAGAAGAAGATGCTAGGGGTGAGGAGAAGGGTGTCGGCTGTGGCCCCAGAGTTCGTTCCAGTGTCAGTCCTGTTCCCGAGTATAGCCCACGGAGGGCTCCTGATCTCCAGTTCAGCCCAGGAAGGGCTCCCGATCCCGAGTTAAGCCCAGGAAGGGCTCCCAATCCTGAGTTAAGCCCAGGAAGGGCTCCCGATCCCCAGTTCTGCCCAGGAAGGGCTCCCGAGCCCCAGTTCCGCCCAGGCAGGGCTCCCAATCCCCAGTTAAGCCCAGGGAGGGCTACAGGTCCGCAAGAAAGCCCAGGGAGGGCTCCAGTCCCCGGTCCTGGCCCACGGAGGGCCTCGGAACCTGTAAACGTCTCCAAGTATTTTTTTTGGGGGGGTAGTAGGGCTCCAGCCATAGAGGCCGAGGCGGGGGCGAAGGCTGCTCCGCCATGACCTCCTGAACTGCCTGCACCACCATGTCTTCCTGAAGTCCCCACTCCGCCATGGCCTCCTGTGTTCCCTACTCCGCCATGTCCTCCTGTGGTCCCTCTTCCGCCTTGGCACCCAGAGCTGACAGATCCACCATGGTGCCCCGCTCTGGAGACCTCCCGTCTGGTAACCCTACTCCTAGAGGTCTCCAGAGCGACCACCCCCCCTCCCCATTTGATGTTTCAGTGGCGCGAGTACACGCCTTCTGGGAGGGGGGAGTAATGTCAGACTCTGGGCCAGGTTTTACCATCTATACAGTGCTCAGGAAACGCCGTCCAGCAGTGAAATAGCTTAATTTGCATAAAAATGCACTGTCCATGGAAAGCCTGTGGAGGCCCGTCAAATAAGTTACAGCCGTCACTTGTCACTTGCCCACCCGTAACTTATTTGACGGGGCCTCCACTGGCTTTCCGTGGACAATGCATTAACAAGTCATAATTTAAGTTTATAATCATTTTATTATGCAAAACTTACAGTGCTACACTCGGGAAACACCGTCTGACAAGTTCATATACATTACATCTCATCAATATTCATATTTACCTCAAAAAAGGTCTGTCCATTGAAAGCCTATGTAGGTCCGGTCAAGTAAGTTACAGGTGTCACTTGCTGATGTTGTGAATTGGAGTTGGATTTTAGTGACTTTCACCACTGCATGCCCACCCGAAGGGGCCTCCACAGGCTTTACGTGGACCGGGAGGGTGGGTGGGTGGGACTGTTGTGGGAGTGTCTGCCAGAGGGGCCCCAAGCATGACGGAAGTGGTCCGGTGTTTCTATCAGGTTCCGTTTGGAAAGGAGGCCCCATTGAGTTCTGGCACAAGTGGCGCGAGTGAGGCATCACATATGGTTCAGGGCCTATATCTCGGGCCCCGTGGGCCCCATGGAGACCAAAGCGGGCCCACGTAGCGTTTGAGGGGGCGGGCTTTCCGTGGACCATGCATTAATAGGTCATATGTCATAAATACGGTGATTTTATTGAGTAATACCTACAGTACAGTGCTCAGGAAACACCGTCCGGCAGTTTCGTATGCATCAGAGCGTGTAAAATGGCTTCATTGGCATAAAAAGGCACTGTCCACGGAAAATCTGTGGACACTTGGCTCACTTGGCCCTCGAAGACATACAAGCGTCTACCCTGAACGCATAGTAGTCTGTGCACATTAGGTGTTTATTTGTCTTTGCTCCCTATGTGCTCCGTTATCCAGTTTCTCTATCTCGTGCTTTGAATTCATTGTTCCCAGGTGTTTCCAATGTTAATTGTCATTAGTTCCAGGTGTCCCTTGTCTTCCCCTCATCAGTTCCTGTGTATTTAAAGTGTGTTCTAGTTCTTGTTCTTTGTCAGTCGTTAAACGTCATTCTGTCATCCTGATGTGTCGAGTCCTGTGATCCCAAGCCTTTGTTCAATAAACCCTTTTGAGTTACTTTACTCCGTGTCTCCTTGCTCCTTCGTTCCCGTGTTCCTCGTGTGTGTGAACCGTGACACTCTCTCACTGTTGGTGCTTTTAATAATTTTTTTAGTTTTAAATGCTTCCACTCTGCCGACATGTTTGCTGCATTATTGTGTGCCTCTATTTGGTCACGTCACGTCATTGTTCAGTACAATTTATTCTGTCTTTTCGCTTATTCGGCCGAACACCAAAATAGTTTTTTTTTTGTCCTGGCTTGTGGTGCTTTCCCGATCCTGCCCTCCTCTCTCTGTCCCCAATTTGCTTCCTGTCTATTCTGTGTTAAATTAACACTGCTCAGTGTTAATCCACACTGAGATTGTTAAAAAAGTGTGTTAAAGTTAATGAGGTAATTAGTTGATTAATTGGGTGATGATTGAGCATTAGTGATGAACATCTGCTGTTAACAAGCAGAACTACTGAAAGAAAGAAAAACAAGAACTGAAAAAAGAGATGAGACGAGCAGAATTACAAGAACTACAAACAACTAGACAAGCAACATTACCAGCTTCACGCATTGATAACCAGATTGACTTTAGATGTTTTCATTTTAGTTTGTTACCATTATCGAGGTCAGTGTTTGCTTTAGTTGACCTCTGACTTTAAAACACCGCTCGCTTTGTGTTTTTTACTACACCAAGCCTGAGTGAGTGGTATAAGGCACGCCTGCCAGCAGACGATCCCAAGGAAGATTTCGCCACATTTGTGGAGTGGGTGTTGGTGAATAGTGGATCACCATTCACCGCCTGCCTCGCCGAAGAGGACTTCACCAGCCCCACTCCCGACCCAAAGCCCAGCCAGCCATCACTCCACTACATGGCTAGTACTCCAGAGCCCACAGCCCGTACCCGCTGTGATCAAGGAGCCAGCACTAACGGAAGCGACAGAGCCAAACTTCGCCCCATAGCCCAAGCTTGATGAAACGTCTGACCAGGTGCATGAGTCAGCAACATGGAGTCGTCGGAGTCCTCGTCGAGATTGAGGGAGCTGATAGGGACTCCACCCACACTCCAGCTACTGAGGTTGAGCTGCAGCTGGCCTCTGGGAACTTTTATCAGAAACTTATTTGAGAAGGATTTTATTGACTGGTTTGGAAAGGTTGTTTCCAATTCCCCTGAACCTCCAGTGTTTCTAGTGTTTCCTTTTTTAATATTTTTAAATCGCTAAAATGTTCAAAAAAGCATCTATTATATAATATCCATTTCTGATGTTGAATTTCCGGCTGCCGATAATTAGTTCACCGCTCAGGTTTCACTTTCACGTGGTGTGACTCTCTGCGTATTTTCTATGCGTGTGCGCTCCGCTCAGTCGCTACACCATTACTCGTCGTTAGACCTACCTGAAAAACTAAAAAGCAATTTATATCATTTGTAGGCCTATCGTTATTTTCTATTTGTGCTATTATTAGTAATTTCTTTATTTGTTCTTATTTTATTACTGACTGCTTACTTGTCATTTTCTATTCAATTCAAAGCTATGAAACTGTCTCGTGCTACTGCAACAAAATTACCCCACTGTAAAATCAAAAATACACTGAGTGAGCAAAAATATGTGAGATAGCTAGTTATAATGGTAATTAAACAATGTTTACATATGAATAAAAGCCTACATTAAAATCTGTCATATAAATTGGTCTCTTCATTAGAAATTAGCCTACTGATTGCCACCATTGATGGACAAAAAAATGTAATAATATTAAAAATATCTGTATGACAGTATATTCTGCAGTTCTTGCCTGCTGTACCGAGTATCTATACCTTTCAAAGTATCATATCGAAGTTAGAAATTCAAGTATTGTGACAAAATCAATTTTGTAGGGTGCCACAAATTTGTTAAAATTTCCAAAGTGTGCCGCGACTAAAAAAAGGTTGGGAAACACTGCTCTAAGCTACTGTTCACCTGTGTTCCCTCCCAGCCTCCCTCTGCTGCCTCCTCTCCTAAAGCCAGCCAGTTCATCAGCCCTGTCTTCACTGGTTCCTGTCAGTCCCTGAGCTCACCCTCAGTCAGTGCCATCCGGGTGCTTTGATCCGCCTCGGGCCTTCCAGTCTCTAGCTCCACCTAGGTGTGAGGATCCCCAGTCTCTGCCTCCAGCCTCCGAGGCCTGGATTCCACCTCAGTTCTTTGACCGATCGTCTCCGCCTTGGCTCCTAGTTCCTTCATCTCCACTGTGGCCTGTCATCACACTGGCTCCACCGTGCTCCCTTGTCCCTCTGGCTCTGCCTTGGTCAGTCGTCGACCCTTCTCCTTCCCTCCTGCTTCACCTTGGTCCTCTGTTGCTCTGGTTCTGCCGCTGTCTTCTGAATCCCCGCCTCTGCCTCAGTCACATGAGCCATCAGCTCCGCCTTGGCCCTCCGGATCCTCGTTGTCTCCCTGGCTCTGCGATTCTCCGTCCTGGGCTCCTCTTCCACAGGCTCCGTCTCCGCCAGACCATGGCTTCTCCCTCCGGCGATTCCCACGTGGGCCGCTGTCCTGGCTGCCGTCTGGGTCAAGTCAAGTCAAGTCACCATTATTTATATAGCGCATTTTACAGTGCAGATTTTGTCAAAGCAGCTTTACAGTATTAAACAGGAAAATTGTGTGTTGAAATAGTGTTCCGTTCTCCTTTGGCCAGACGAAACCAGGAGTTTAATTCTAGGCTGCAACAAAGTCAGATTGTGCAGAGGATATATCTGGTTCCTCTTGTCCTGATGGCCGTCTAGGTGAGGAGGTCTTCGGAGGGGATCTGTCTCTGGGGCTCATCTAGTTGTCCTGGTGTCCACTGACATTCAGGGCTGTCAAGTTTGTCTCTTGGTGCTGATCCACCATCTGGTCTGGATACAGACTGGATCGGGGTGGCTGCAGTGACCATCTGATCTGCATACAGTCTGGATCTGGTGGCTACGATGACCTCGGAATCCTTTAAGAGATTTGAATTATAGAGATGTGTTAGTGTGTTATGTGTAAGCCAGGTTAAAGAGATGGGTTTTTAATCTAGATTTAAACTGACAGAGTGTGTCTGCCTCCCGGACAGTGTTAGGTAGATTGTTCCATAGTTTGGGAGCTAAATAGGAAAAGGATCTGCTGCCCGCAGTTGATTTTGATATTCTAGGTATTATCAAATCGCTAGAGTTTTGAGATTGTAGCAGATGTGAAGTACTACAATGCAATAAGAGCTTGCTCAAATACTGAGGTCCTAACCATTCAGGGCTTAATAGGTAATTAGCAAGATTTTAAAATGTATACAATGTTTAATAGGGAGCCAGTGCAGTGTTGACAGAACTGGGCTAATAGTAATATGGTCATACTTCTTGGTTTTAGTAAGAACTCTAGCTGCTGCATTTTGGCTTTCAAAAGGAATGATTGCTATCGAGTAGCACACCTAGGTTCCTAACTGATGACGAAGAATTGTCAGAGCAGCCATAAAGTATTAGACAGTATTCTCGGTTATTACATGTGGATGTTTTTGGTCCTATAATTAACACCTTTGTTTAGTTTTCAGAATTTAATAGTAAGAAATTACTAGGCATACAGTTTTTTATATCAACTATGCATTCCGTTAGTTTTGCAAATTGGTATGTTTCGTCAGGCCGCGAAGAAATGTAGAGCTGAGTATCATCAGCATAACAGTGAAAGCTAACACCATGTTTCTTAATAATATCTCCCAAGGGTAACATGTAGAGCGAGAAAAGTAGTTAAAGAGATGGGTTTTTAATCTAGATTTAAACTGACAGAGTGTGTCTGCCTCCCGGACAGTGTTAGGTAGATTGTTCCATAGTTTGGGAGCTAAATAGGAAAAGGATCTGCTGCCCGCAGTTGATTTTGATATTCTAGGTATTATCAAATCGCTAGAGTTTTGAGATTGTAGCAGATGTGAAGTACTACAATGCAATAAGAGCTTGCTCAAATACTGAGGTCCTAACCATTCAGGGCTTAATAGGTAATTAGCAAGATTTTAAAATGTATACAATGTTTAATAGGGAGCCAGTGCAGTGTTGACAGAACTGGGCTAATAGTAATATGGTCATACTTCTTGGTTTTAGTAAGAACTCTAGCTGCTGCATTTTGGCTTTCAAAAGGAATGATTGCTATCGAGTAGCACACCTAGGTTCCTAACTGATGACGAAGAATTGTCAGAGCAGCCATAAAGTATTAGACAGTATTCTCGGTTATTACATGTGGATGTTTTTGGTCCTATAATTAACACCTTTGTTTAGTTTTCAGAATTTAATAGTAAGAAATTACTAGGCATACAGTTTTTTATATCAACTATGCATTCCGTTAGTTTTGCAAATTGGTATGTTTCGTCAGGCCGCGAAGAAATGTAGAGCTGAGTATCATCAGCATAACAGTGAAAGCTAACACCATGTTTCTTAATAATATCTCCCAAGGGTAACATGTAGAGCGAGAAAAGTAACGGTCCTAGTACTGAGCCTTGAGGTACTCCATACTGCACTTGTGATTGTATGAGACCTCTTCATTCACTGCCACAAATTGATGGTGGTGAGATAAGTACGATTTGAACCATGCCAATGCACTTCCTCTAAAGGCCGGGACACACCAAGCCTTTAAGAGTAAGTAAGAATTAAAGTGAAAGAAATGAAAACGAGAAAGTAAATGAGAGCGGCACTGGCAGAAGGCTGTTCTTACATTACGTGATCTTACCCAGGCATTCCAATATTCCAATATTTTCATAAGAATATGAGCCGCTTAAAATGTTAAAGTTATCAGCATAACTAATATTCTAAATGGTAAGAAAGCGCTGCTTTGTTTACATTTCATATATCTTCATATATCTCCTATAGCATTGTTTCGGTTGCTCCGTTTGAATGATGAATATTTACTACGGATAGCTGCTGATATAGACAGCTAATTCCTCTCAGGCAGGCGCAGAAGACACGTGTTAGTTTGCAGTCGGCTGTAGTTTGAGCAGTGTGTTCATGCGCAGCCTTTTGGTCCGACGTTGAAGGAAACTTGAAGGCAGGTGTGTTGAGGCAAGTTGGAGCTAAACTCTGCAGGACCTGGCCCTCCAGGACCGAGTTTGGGCACCCCTGGTCTACTCTATATTTGTCAGACTCTGTTCCTTGTTTTGTGTGTGCTTTGCTCCCCATGTGCCTTCCTTGCCCTTATTTGGTCCTTCTGGGTCCTGTCCCCATTTAGTTCTATTAGTTCCAGGTGTTCCTTGTTATCAATTATCCTCCTCACCTGTCTGCCCCTCGTTATCTGCCCTATTTGAATTCTAGCCCGTTCTGTTCTCTCTCGTCCGGAATTGTATATATGTCTACCCTTGCTACGTGTTTTCCTTGTTACCTGGAAGCTCATTAAAATCTATATGTTTGAATTCCACTCCTCATCTCCTTGGTCCTTCGTCTCCGTGCTCCTCACAGTAGCAAAACATGACAATATTCTTGTTTTCTCCCTGTTTGTTTATTAAAAGATCTTACTTAGACTCTACTCCTTCGTCGTGCGCTCTTTATGCTTGACAGCCCATAACCACCCCTATTGAAAACTAAGGCACAATTCCTGTTCTCAGAAGGTATCAAAGCATGAGCAAGAAAAAATATTGTTTAAAACACACTGTTATAAAATACAGAACACAGCATAATGGAAGAGCCCAGCATACACCATGGGGACACAACCTATTGTGACACTGTAGTCACATGAACCAAGGCACAACTACTTTGCTCTGAAGGCTTTTTGCACACTGCATGACAGAAAAAAAAACAGATTAAAACACAGATGAACTGTTGTCTTCCGAAATGCAAAATGTGGAACTGGCACAGCAGATTCTCATGGACAAGGAGGAGAAAGCCAGATATACTTCAGCACAGTTCTTCAATGTAGTTAATACTTCATTATTATGAGCCTCTTCCAATATAGTAGTTCATATTATACCGGTTCTCTCTGAATACTCGATTCTAATTGGCTGGCAGGTATGCATTAAAACTTTAATGCACAGGTAGTTTCAAGTCAGTTTAATTGCCCTTCTATATTTATGTGCTGCTTTAAAGGGTTAGTTCTCCCAAAAATAAAAATTAGCCCGTGTTTTACTTACCCTCAAAGCATCCCAGGAAAAAAAAAGGATACTTGAATGCACAAAAAAATACTTAAATACCAGCAAGTACATTTGTAGTACATTCTTTTTTTTTTGTGCTAAATAAAATTGTAAAAATTATACACTATAAATACACGAATTAAAAGTATATTTCTACTTCAGTAATACGTCAGTGCAATTGCAAAAGTATACTAAATACCACTGAGATTTAAATTGATGTTTAGTGCATTGAAATAAATTATACTACTGCAAAAATATACTGTCAGGGATTCATCACAGTCACTGCAGTCACCAGCCCGGATAATCACCCGATCACAGTCACCTGAGTTCTGATCACCCGCACCTGTTGTCACCAATCAAGCCACACTACAAATACACACACATCCCAGTCACTCACTGTCCGGTCTACCGTTCACACCTATGGACTGCCCTGGATTCTCTATACAATATTCTCCTTGAAAGACTTCCCTTCTGGTTCTCCCGCGATCCTCCAACGACTCCTTGGAAGCTGTTCCACGATCTCCCACGAAACCAGCATCAGACACTCACCCTAAGAACTCGGATAAGAACCCTGGAATCATTCACTCTGTTGACACTCACCTGCCTTAATCTAACCCATTCCACTCCTCCACATCCTGTACCAATAAACCATCTTGTCTTTCACTTACCCGTTGTGTCTGGCCTTGCTTTATGACATATACAGAGGCCTTTTATTATTGTATTTTCTAAAAGTGTGCTTTGAAGGATTTAAAAATTAGTTAAATGTTAGTAAACTTTTATATAGTTATCCTAAGTTCTATTATGGATGTGCTCGCTTTATTTGACGTCTTTTGGACAGTTGAAAAAAAAAAACACCCGCCTACTCCCATTCTAAAGCTTGGAAGAGCAAGGATAATTTTTAATAACTCCGATTGGATTCGTATGAAAGACATACACCTAGGATGCCTTGAGGGTGAGTAAAACATGGGCTAATTTTCATTTTTGAGTGAACTAACCCTTTAATTGACGCACACAAACGCACGCACACAGAGATCGGAGATCGAGCTGCGTGCACACAGAAACGTTCAGGAGCACAGAACACACAATGTTTTTGAAGTAACTAAACTCACATCTTCATTGTTTGTAGAGAGATACACACAGACGCAGGTAATTCCCACACAACTTTCATCTCTCTCTCTCTCTTTCAGTAATTGTGATCTTACCACACTACTTCATCTTTGTGTCTGTTATAAAGCGGGCAGAATGCTGGATCTAATGAGCCATAACTGACAAAAATAACCAGCATTTTTACCCTTCCAGTCAAATAGTGTACTGCAAACATCAACTGTTCTAACTTGTCAATGCTGGCAAATGACCTTGGTATAAATGGGACAATGCATGGCTAGCTGTGCATTAAATTATTTTAATGCATGACGTAGAGGCAAAGAACCACCCGAAACACAGACTGAATAGGTGATTGTATGTTAGTGAGGTCTTGGGTATGATGTTGTATTTTTTTAAGTTTTGTTGCAGTCATGCAATTATACAATGTTTATCAAACTCCCTTTTTACACTGTATGATTTAATATACAAATCATAGTTGAAAGCCCTTAACCCTCTGGGGTCGAGGGTGTTTTGGGGCCTGGAAAATTTTGACATGCCCTGACATTTGTGCTTTTTTCAGTTGCTTACAAACATTTGAATGTCTAAAGTTTAATAACACTGTAATCAGCACAAACTGGGCTACAATAATATGTGAGCAGCATGTATGTACGTGATTGTGTTTTTGAGAAAACAACATTTATGCGTGTTTAGTGAAAAACTACAATTTTAAAGTCACTGAAATAAGGCCATAAAACACATACAGAACATTTGATCACAAGACTTTTGAGAACTGGATCTTGAAGTCTAGAGTTTTTGCTTCAAAATTATGTGAAAATCATCTTACTCACTCATTCACAGAAAACAATATATTGATTTAAATTTTCTAAGACACTTTTTGTGTAGAAAAGGTATATGCGAGTAGGCGTGAATGATCATGAATAATGCTGTGATTCACACCTGAGAAGACAAAGGCCCGCATAATGAGGTGCATAATGAGCTGTCAGGTGTGTGACTGAGAGGGAATTGCTACTTGAAAGAATGTGAGGAAAAAATAAATTTATATATTTTTTGTTTGTAGTTTATTTAGAATACATATAACCATCACATAAAATAACTCATGGTAGTGTGTGCATCACATGGTCTTAGCTGTGGTCCAGGTTCTTGTGCAGGCAGGAATCCCCATTTCTATGACCAAGTGGGCTGCTTTGCTTTGGCTCTCTTTGCAACAGGTTCTTTTACACTGTTATTCTCACATCTGAAATAAAAAAGCAAGCATGCTGTTTACACAAACTACATTATTACCATTATTGTGATGTTCACTGATATACAGTACATACTGTTGTTGGGAATGTAGATTGTAATTGGCCCTTCTTTTCAGGCTGGAGCTGTGTCAGGTGGAAGTAGAACTGGGTCGCTTCTCGTCTCTGCGTCAGGAGCTTGAGCTGGAGGAGAAGAACGTCCAGTCTCAGGACAAGAAGAAACAAAAGCTCAGACTCCAACGAGAGAAGCATGTTATCAAAGAACGTAGACATAAAGCACAACATGACAAAATGTAAATTTATTATGAAATGTGTCACACAATTACACAAAGCTTTCATCACATACACAGCAGTTTTCTTTGAACATAGACAAATAACTTAGCCTGCCCTGAGCCACTTAACACTTTACGTCATGTCACTTTTAGACTTGTTGAATTTTTACCTGATGGAAAGTACAGTAAAACAGATTTTCAAAGGAGGCTATGCAATGTGAACACATTTGCATTTACAGTATACACCAAAGTGCCTTAAAGCAATTAGGAAGGAAACTATTTCATATAGGAAGCTATTTGTTATTTTTCTTTACCAAAAGAACAATTTAAGTAAACAAAAAAAAAAAAGCTAATCTTATTGGACTTTTCTGACTTAAAATTATCTTGGCAGATTACTTATTGTAAGTTTACACAAAGTAAATAGTCTTTAACCTACTGCCAACAAGGAGAATGGCCTCTTTTTTTTTCTTACAGAACCTGGCATCACAGAGGCGAGTCGTATGTGGGCAAACACCACTTAAAAAGCTTTTAATTGAAATTTTCTTAATGTTTGTTGATTTTTCAGACAACAATGTTGTTTGTGTGATCTTCCATGTGACAGAGAATATAACAAGGCTTTACAATTGGAGTTGGATGTTCAGAGGAAACAACAGCAACAGGCTCTTGCTAGCCATCGCAAAGTGGCTGTCTACCTCAAACAGACGTTACAGAGGTAGTTACAGCATATTTTATTTTATATTTATTACATTTTATTTTATATTTACAACTTTTATTATTCTGATTTCATATTTGTAGCCAGTCTAAATTTTTATATGGTGTATTCAAAAGAATGAAATATATAACTTATTCTTAGAGTTCTTGTTTTTCTAGGATGAAACAGAAAGCGTCTGAGGCAGAAGAGAGGAGGAAGGAGCTAATAAAGAAGAGGCAGACAGCAGTGATGACACTTAAAGCCAGTTTTGCTGCAAGTCAGGTACTCAATTCAGTCGTATGTGTTGTTTGTTCAGTTGGGAGTTGTGACATGTCTGTGGAAGCAGAACCTGAAGAATTACACTATTATTAAATTGTAATATGTGTGTAATGCCTTAATCATGGTGCTCCATGGGGCCAAGTCAGGCTCAACATGAACTAACAGCATGGGGCTTACTAACCTCCTTGTGGGTTCATCACCTTCAAGGAGATGCTTAGACTAAAGCAAAGGGTTAGACCAAAGGCTTTAATGGCAATGTTGGTGATGACAGAGAGGAGTGAGTGGGAAGAATGGCCTACTTGATTTGAACCTGAGCTGTGTTCTGTTGTAGGACATTTGTTCTCATCATGGATTGGCCATAAAAAACTCAAACAAATAGTAGGTGGGAAATAGGAACATTTGGCAGAAGATCCTGTTAAGAAGATTTTTAACTTCCACCTCTTGAGGAAGTATTCCTTCATCCCTAGGGAGGCTGGAGACATGGAGTCTGAGTGGAACCTGTTTAAATTAACAACAGGTGCACTAGATAGGCAACAATGGGAAACCCACCAAAACAGGAATGGTTTGACAGTTGAAGGCCACTGACATTTTTCCCCACTGTTTTTCATCAGTTTTGCATCTGGCTAGGACCAGTGTCACTACTGGTAGCATGAGGCGATACCTGGACCCTACAGCGGTTGCACAGGCAGTCCAACTCCTCCAGGATGGCACATCAATACGTGCCATTGCCAGAAGGTTTGCTGTGTCTCCCAGCACAGTTTCAAGAGCATGGAGATTCCAGGAGAGAGGCACTTACTCTAGGAGAGCTAGACCGAGCGGTATAAGGTCCTTAACCCATCAGCAGGACCGGTATCTGCTCCTTTGTGCAAGGAGGAACAGGATGAGCACTGCTAGATCCCTACAAAACAACCTCCAGCAGGCCACTGGTGTGAATGTCTCTGACCAAACAATCAGAAACAGACTTCATGACGGTGGCCTGAGGGCCCGGCGTCCTCTAGTAGGCCCTGTGCTCACTGCCCGGCACTGTGGAGCATGATTGGCATTTGCCCTTGAACACCAAAAGAGCAGGTTCACCCTGAGCACATGTGACAGTCGTGAAAGGGTCTGGAGAAGCTGTGCAGAATGTTATGCTGCCTGTTACATCGTTCAGCATGAACGTTTTTGTGGTGGGTCAGTGATGATCTGGGGAGGCATATCCATGGAGGGATGCACAGACCTCTACAGGCTAGACAATGGCACCCAGACTGCCATTAGGTATCAGGATAAAATCCTTGGACTCATTGTCAGACCCTACGCTGGTGCACGACAATGCCCGGCCTCATGTGGCGAGAGGATGCAGGCAGTTCCTGGAGGATGAAGGAATTGATACCATTGACTGGCCCCCACGCTTGCCTGACCTAAATCCATTAGAACACATCTGAGACATTATGTTTCGGTCCATCCGATGCTGCCAGGTTGCACCTCAGATTGTCCAGGAGCTGAGTGATGCCCTGGTCCAGATCAGGGAGGAAATACCACAGGACACCATCCGTTGTCTCATTAAGAGCATGCTCTGCAGTTGTCAGGCATGCATACAAGCACATGGGGGCCATACAATCTACTGAGTACCATTTTGATTTGCTGCAGTGAAATTTCAGCAAAATGGACTAGCCTGATGCATAATTTTTTCACTTTGATTTTTTGGGGTGTCTTTGAATTCAGCCCTCTGTAGGTTGATCATTTTCATTTCCATCAAACAATGTGGCATCTTTTCGTTCCTAACACATTACCCAGTCCATATCAGTATAGGTATCCAGCATGATATTTTTCCCTATTGAGATCTGATGTTATTTTGAGAGTGTTTCTTTAATTTTTTTGAGCAGTGTATATACAGTCAGGTCCATATATATTTGGAAACTGACACAATGTTCATAATTTTGGCTCTGTATGCCACCAGAATAGAATTAAAATGAAACAATCAAGATGAAATTGAATTGCAGACTTTAAGCTTTAATTCAAGTGGGTTGAACAAAAATATAACATAACATGCTTAGGAATTACAACAATTTTTATGCACAGTCCCCCATTTTCAGGGGTTCAAATGTAATTGGACAAATAAATATAATGATAAATAAAATGTTCAATTTGTTATATTTTGTTGAAAATCCTTTGGAGGCAATGACTTCCTTAAGCCTGGAACTCATGGACATAACCAAAGATCGGGTTTCCTCCTTTGTGATGCTTTGCCAGGCCTTTACTGCAGCTGACTTCAGTTGTTGTGTGTTTGTGGGTTTTTCTGCCTTTACTTTTGTCTTTAACAAGTAAAATGCATGCTCAGGGTTGAGATCAGGAGATTGTCTTGGCCATTGCAGAATATCCCACTTTTTTACCTTAAAAAACATCTGGGTTGCTTTTGCTGTATATTTTGGGTCATCGTATATTTGTACTATGAAGCACCGCTAAATTAACTTTGCTCCATTTGATTGAATCTGGGCAGAGGTAGTATATCCCTATACACTTAAGAATTCAGAACACTTCTGGCTGCTTCTGTCTCATCATCACTAAACACCAGTAACCTAGTGCCACTGGAAGCCATGCATGATGCTCATGCCATCCCACTACTCCACCATGTTTCACAGATGATGTTGTATGCGTTGTATCATGAGCTGTTCCAAGCGTTCTCCATATTTTTTTCTTCCTGTCATTCTGGTACAGGTTGATCTTAATTTCAGAAGTCCAAAAAATACTTTTCCAGAAATGGTCTGGCTTTTGATGTTTCTTGGCAAAGTCTAATCTGGCCTTGTTTGCACCTTGTGGTAAACCCTCTGTATTTGCTCTCTATAGTCTTCTCTTGATTGTAGACTTTGACAGTGACATGCCTATCTCCTGGAGAGTGTTCTTCACTTGGCTGGATATTGTGACAGAGTTTGCTTTACCATGGAAAGGATCCTCCGATCATCCACCACTGTTGTCCTCCGTGAACGTTCATGAATTTTATGTTGCTTGCTGAGCTCACCAGTGCATTCTTTTTTTCTTAGAGTGTACCAAACTGTTGATTTGGCCTCTTGAATGTTCCTGCTATCTCTCTGATAGATTTGTTTTATTTTTGAAGCCTAACAATTGTGTTTCACCTGCATGGAGAGATCCTTTGACCACATGATGTGGGTTCACAGCAACAGCTTCCAAATGCAAATGGCACATTTAAGGCCCAATCCCATTTATACCCCTTAGCCCTTTCTTCTTCCCCTTTCCCCTACCCCTCCGTTTTGCATGTTCACGTGAAGGAGTAGGGGTGTCTCGATTCTCTTTTGGTTGGAGGGGTAGAGGAAGGGCCAGACAGCCCTTCAAACGAAGGGGTATGAATTATCTCAGTGTAAACCAGCTACAGTGGCAACATGGCTGCCCGAGCGAACAAAAAGAACCATAAATGTGAAAATTTTTTGCATTAATAAAGATTTTAATGAAAAGTAATCATTTGTTTTATGTTACATTCAGTCGTGAGTTCATATTTACGGTCATGTTATTCAAAGAAATGGTTGCAAAAAATCGTTAAAGTTTGCTAACGTCATATCATTACTGACTGCACGATAGTGCCACAACATATTTTCTTGTCTGATCAGGACGATGACCACCATAGACATTGGGGGTAGGCGGAGGGGTAGGTGTAGGGGAAGGGGTATTAAATAGAATTGGGATTGAGCCTTAGAATCAACTCCAGGCCTTTTACCTGCTTAATTGATGTAGAAATAACGAAGGAATAGCCCACATCGGTCCATAAAATGGCTTTTGAGTCAACTGTCCAATTACTTATGGTCCTTTGAAAAGGTGGGGGGGGGGGCTAAATATTAAAGAGCTGTAAAAATCCAATTAGAGCTCAGAGTGTGCACTTTAAAAGGTTAGTTCACCCAAAAATTAAAATTCTGTCATTAATTACTCACCCTCATGTCGTTTCAAACCCGTAAGACCTTTGTTTATCTTCGGAACACAAATTAAGATATTTTTGATGGAATCTGAGAGCTGTCTGACCCTCCCATAGACAGCAACGCAACTGAAATGTTCCCAAGTCCAGAAACGTAGCAAGGAGATCTGTAAAATAATCCATGTGACATCAGGGGTTCATCCGCAATAATACGAAGCTACGAGAATACTTTTTGTGTGCAAAAGAAAAAAAAGACTTTATTCAACATTCGTCTCCTCCGCATCACCCTGGTGCCATTTTAGAGAATATCTGCTGGACGTAAACAGCGTATGCTGTTCTGTGTCAGCTGCATCACGGATACACTGTTTCCGTTCAGATCAAATCACAACAACGTAGGAAACAGATCCGGCATGACACAGCTGACACAGAACAGCATACGTTGTTAACGTCCAGCGGATATTGTCTCCAAAATGGCACACCAGGGTGATGCGGAGGAGATGGAATTGTTGAATAAAGTTTTTTTTTTCTTTCGTGCTTAAAAAGTATTCTCGTAGCTTCGTATAATTGCAGATGAACCCCTGATGTCACATGGATTATTTTACTGATCTCCTTGCTAGGTTTCTGGACTTGGGAACATTTCAGTTGCGTTGCTGTCTATGCAGGGTCAGACAGCTCTCAGATTCCATCAAAAATATCTTAATTTGTATTCCTAAAATTAAATAAGGTCTAACGGGTTTGAAACGACATAATGACAGTTGAAGTGAGTAATTAATGACAGAATTTTCATTTTTGAGTGAACTATCCATTTAAGCCCATATTCATTATATAACTGTAACTTGAATTTGTTTTGGTCAGAAGCTAAAATAATAAAAATTGTGCCTGTGTCCAAATATATATGGACCTAACTATACTATTCTTTCAAAAACTGATTTTTCTCTAACCAGCAGATGGCAGAATTTTACACCTAACACCTAGGTCAATATCCAGAAACAACTTAAATTAAATTTAGATCATCATTTAAATGATTTTTTCATAAAAATTTTATATTTCACATGCAAGCTAATGGAGTAGTTGAGGATTTTTGTGGAAAACAGGTACAAATGTACTTCATATCTCCAAAAACACAGCATTAATGTATAGATGAGAAGTAAACAAAAAAATGATATATTATTTATATGATTAAATATATATTGTGTATATTTTTTACAATTACTCTTTGAATTTTGGGGTCATATTGCAAACACTCGCAAACTTCCTTCACTTGCAAACTTCCCTTCATCTCATTTACTCGGATGTACGTCATTGATTACGTTGCATGAGTGCCCACTACTGGTGGAACCCTTGGAAAGGGCTGAATTAGAAAGCCCTAAGCCCTTGATCACTTAAAATCCGCTATAGAGTTGGTTTATTGTTTACATTTTTCCCCTTACGAATTTGTATATAGGAATGCTTGGGCTGTTGTAAATGGAAAAAAATAATTCATATATTATAGAGTTGTTTGGGGTGGGGATAAATTATACACGATCTGCGATGATGTCACAGTCGTGTTGCATTGTGGTCTATGGAGCTGCCTGAAGTGTGCATATGAAGCAGACTCGCTCCTTCGGTCAAAATCGTGGGGTCGAGGGTCTGTCCATATACAGTGGGGCAAAAAAGTATTTAGTCAGCCACCAATTGTGCAAGTTCTCCCACTTAAAAAGATGAGAGAGGCCTGTAATTTTCATCATAGGTATACCTCAACTATGAGAGACAAAATGAGAAAAAAAATCCAGAAAATCACATTGTAGGATTTTTAAAGAATTAATTGGTAAATTCCTCGGTAAAATAAGTATTTGGTCACCTACAAACAAGCAAGATTTCTGGCCCTCACAGACCTGTAACTTCTTCTTTAAGAGACTCCTCTGTCCTCCACTGCCTCTCTCATCTTTTTAAGTGGGAGAACTTGCACAATTGGTGGCTGACTAAATACTTTTTTTTCCGCACTGTAAACTTCCCTCGTTCACTTCACGAAGTGGAACGCACTTCAAAAAGGCAGCGGGGATTCCCCCGAGGTTAAGTCTAAAAGTGGAGTGGGACGCAGCCCCACTGTGCATGAATGGTCATGTGACGTGCGTTTTTGTTTGTGTAGTGTAGACGGAGATAGTTTCTGAAATGCAGTGAAAACGTGTAAACAGGGCCTCACATTTTATTTGATTCTATTTTAGAACACTTGATGATTATCTAAACAAAATAATAAAATATGTAATACAGTGACAAAATAGCGAATACGGATGCATTTCTTATTTGCTTATATGTTTCTGTTGTCTGCATGAACATATCAGTTTGCTTTCTCACATCACTAGTGTAGTGTTTGGACCAATCAGACACACCATTTTTCATTAGATTTAACAAATCAGTTATTCATTAGATTAACAAATAGTCACAGACCCCTCACCCAATAAACATACTGGGTGCCAGGATGTCTGCGAACGACAATAGGCCTCTGATTCCATGGCATCAGTGTGTGTGTGTGTGTGTGTGTGTAGGTGTATGTTAGACTAGTTTAAGTGTTTATGAAGTTAATAAAGTCTTACTTGTATCACACCTGACGTTGTTCATTGTTTGCTCATAACTGGAGTCCCTTAATCATGCAGATTTATGCTACAGGCTCTGTGTAGTATTTTACAGTAAGAAAGTTATTTCCCTTAACCGGGAAATTAACGTTCTTGGAATTGACAGACAGTTGACTCTGAGAGGTCAAGTAAATACTTACAGCGGATCTAAATATTTATAATTAATTATAACTAGTTATGATTAATTATTCATATTTCCCATTTGAGCTGATTCGCCACACTAGCTTTAAATATGCAACTTCACAATGAACGCATAAAGAGGCAAGCTGGATATAAATGAATACAAATAGATGGTAACAATTGTGACATTAAATGTTTAGCTTGGACTTGTGTGTATTTTTGTCACATTGTTTTAACTGCTTTAGGAACTGCTAATGTTCACGTCCTGTCATGTACTGTAGTGTATTGTGTACATGCCTTTCCATTTTCTGTTTTCTTGTCATCGGAAGTGTGCAGCCTGCAGTCTCACATGTCAAAACAAACAGCAAAAGATGCTAGTTATTCCACCTCTAGCTTGTTCAATCTAGTCTGATCAATCGGTCGACATCTAAGAAGTATATTATAGGCTTGTTCTTGTTTGCCATTTTTTTCTAGCAAGATCTGCCAACACAACTGAGTCAAGACTCATACCAAGACTCATAACAGCTAGTTGTTCATTTTGGTTCTGTACACATTGCATAGATTTTTTGTAGAATATGGATGCCAGTTGAATAGACAACCACAGTTGAATTAACAACCGAATTTAGCTGCAGTGTATTTGTGGCCTCTTTTGGATGAACTATCCCTTTAGTGAGAAAGAATTTGATGCAAGGAGAGTAAGATGTAAATATTACTGTAGTGAAAAATGTTGATGGAGCAACCTGATTCAGGTAAGTGTAAATATGTGCAGATGAGAGACAAAAGAATATTGATAGTGATTAATTGTATGTCTCACACAGGGCAAACGTGTCAATGATATGTGTATCCACAACAGCACTGGACACATAACCCAAAGAACTTTGCTTTATTGGTGGGCCACCAGTAATGTATGTGTCAGTATAAGCCATTGATTGATCTTCTCTCCATATACTTAGGAAACTATGTGTGCTAGAAAACAACGACAGAAAGCCTATGAACAGAAACAGAGAGAGCGAGAGCAAATCTTGAGAGAGTCGCTGGAGGCCAAAGGGTTGAACAGCACTGAGCTCATTCACCGACAAAGACTGCAGGAGGGCTTTAACAAGAAAATTGCGTGAGAATTTCCAATAAATATATGTGTAACCCAGACACTTAAAATTTTTTTATACTTTTACATCTCTGTCTCTCTCTCTCTCTCCCTCCCTTTTTCTCTTTCATATCTGTTATCTTTTTTGCATTGAAGGGAATTTGAGGATACACAGAGAGTGGGGCAAATGGAAATTGTGGCTAAATTGCTTTTGGAACAGAACACGAAGGAAAGGTGTAGAAAATCTTCTGTTCTGAGCCATGAGAGAAAACTTGATGAGAAACTTCACGAGAACTTGCTGCCTCCATCTGCACTTACAAGGAGAGAGGTACCAGTGATTGCTCAGCGTGACACTCACCATAAATGTATATCATTAGAATAATGAATGAAAGAATAAACTTGGAATCTAGCATTAAATTAAATCAATCAATCAATCAATCAGTCAGTCAGTCAGTCAGTCAGTCAGTCAGTCAGTCAGTGGTGAGGTGTTGGAGGGAAAGGAATCAAACTTATTTGGGGCCCATCCTTTTGATCATTTGTTTACCCTGTAAGAACTTTAGCAGTTGTGTTTTGAACAAATTGTAGCTTTTGATGGAGGATGCAGTACAACTTTGAGGTCATGAATGCATGAATATGCATCAGAAACACATAATGTTCTGTGGTTGGCATTGTTTCTAAGGTGGAAGATGACTGTTCTTGTAACATGTGAAATATAATTGTTATGTCTCTCTTATTTAACACATCTGATTCAGATAACCAGCTCATTAGAATAGAGCTCCATGCATGAACTGTTCCAATTTACATAGTCCCTACACAGTGTTCTTTGCTCCCTACTCCCTGAGCACTGGAAATCCGTTAAAGTTTACTTCACTTCGGAACATTCATTCACTGATTTTCGCTACGCCACGGCCTGCAGCATCTTCACACACAGACAAAACTTACTAGAGAAGTGTAAAGCGTGACATAATATACCTCTGTAAATAAATACAATTTAAATTCAGGTCTCGCACACTTTAATGCAATTTGAATGGAACATATACGCTCCCTTCAAACTGGAATCATGGTGGAATATCCTGTGAAGTCCACTTTTCACAGGGCACTTACGGTTTAGAACAAACATCTGAAGTGATAAGAGGTACATACAAAATGTGCAGAGCGGTGGTACACGAGGACTGGAATTGATACCCACTGCCCTAGAGGATGGAGCACCAGTGCATCCATGTACAGTATGCGCCTATGTTGATAGTGCCTACCAAAATGCCATTACCTTGCAGCGGTAATAGGAATTTTGCTTACAACCCAGTCAAATTTATTACAGTAAAATATTACAGTGATGGCAGTGCTTGAAGTATGCTTGCTTTTTTACTACAGTACTATCCAATATTTAAGAATATTATACATACGGAGGTTATGCCTTAAAAAAATCAAATGATAGAAAGTATGGATTACTGTGAATGGGAAAATTATGAGTGATGCATAGGCCTAGCCTAGTTTTCTAACATGTTTACTTTGTCACTATTGTGACCATATTAATGTCACAAAAATAAGACCGTAGACAGTGGGACCTCCAGGACTCTTCGCTTGCACTGACCTCAGAGGGGGATCCATCACACTGGATGCCAGTCTCGTCAGCTCAGAGGGAGATCCAGTGTCCATTATGTGATGAGGCTCTAGTGTGGCAGCCATGACATGACATGGTTCTGTCGTGACATGAAGAAATCTTGGTCATGGCGGCCATGATGTGGGAGGACTCTGCCATAGTGGGCATGACATGGGAAAACTCTGGCATGGTTGCCATAATGTGACAAGGCTCTGGCATGTCGACTGAGTTTATTTTAGCTGGTCTAGCTTTCTGTAACAAATGTCCACTGTGATGAGTTAAAGTGAGAACCCAAGTGCAGTTTCTTTAATTAAATTAACAAATGCAAACATTACTTCAACATGACTTGACTTGATTTGACTTGAATGAGTTGCAAGAGACTGACAACATGTTACATAAAACAAGGCTAGACCAGAAACAAATGAAATATGCAGGTTATATATACACGGGTTATATATACACGTATTTATTACAAGATACACCTGAAAGCAATGAAACAATAGACCAGCCGGAACAGAACACAAACAAAAGGTCTGTTCTTGAAGAAAAAAGCAGAGAGCTGATTGAACACAACTCTTTCAATAGCTTTTGACAGAAAAGGCAGAAAAGAGGCTGGTTTGTAGTTTTAAACTGCTGTGAGATCGAGTGTTGAACAAACTGGTTTGCTGACCATTTCTTTTTTGTCCACTTGTTGTGTTTAATTCAGGAAAGACATGTAATGTCAAGTTCCAGAGCATCTTGTGTCAGGTCCCACAGTGTTGGCGACAGTGATGTCAGTTCCTCTTTAGATTCTGCAGAACTGAAGTGGGGAGAGCGTGGAGAAATGGAGAATGAAGATGAAGGAGAGATGAGCCTGGCCCAGCCTGAGTTCACCGGCCTTTGGGAACACAAACACAAAGATTATACGGTAACAATTTAAATGAAATACACTGACTGATTTCATTAAGTTTCATCAGAAGTCAACATCACTTATTAGATATTAAAAAACGGCAGTGCTTGTTGGAAACACAGTGAGCTTTGGTTCTGTTACAAACAAAGGTCTTCTATCATGCTACTGGATTCTCACTACCTTTGGCATGTCTCAAATTTATGCTGTCTTTGCTCTGAGATTGCAACTGTGATCTTCTGCAGACTATTCTGCAGACTTCTTCATGTTGAAATAGCAGGTCAGGGCTTAATTTGTGCCTGAACAAGCCGGATCCAGCACCTCTGTAATCCGATCTAGCACCTCATTTTGGCAGATCTCCTTCCTCACGCACCAATGAAAGATGTCCGTGCTGACCAATAGCAAGCGTGCACATAATAGAAGATTTTTTGTGAAATATATGCACGCTTGCTGTACATCTACATTTGAAATAACTAACTTGACCGCACAAAAGATGCGACATGTGAACAGCTCCTAACTGGCTTGCTGGCACAAGACCGAATGCAACTTTTCCAGGCCTAGAAATACTTTTTTAAAATTTCATGGCTTTTCCAGGTTTTCTATGACCATACAAATCCTAATAAAAGCAACTGATGCACTTTAGCTGGCCCACCAATGTTATTGCGCGAATGCTCCATTACCTTTCCCTCCTCTAATCACATGCCGGATCCGTCACCTTGCTTTGTTCCAGAACCTTGCAATTTACAAATTAAGCACTGCAGCAGGAGTGGAGCAAGGGCAGTATGGAAATAATGATTAGTAGTAGAAATGTTGGTTGGCTGGCAATGCATAGCAATCTCTCATTTTAATTTTACCCCCCCCCCCCCCCCCCCCTCCTTTTTTTTTTTTTTTTTAAAAAAAATGTTGGTTGGCTGGCAATGCATAGCAATCTCTCATTTTAATTTTCCCCCCCCCCCCCCTCAATGCTACTTTAATTATACTTTGATAAAATAAATATAAATTGCAATTACTTTTTTTTTTGGTCCCCCTAGGCACCATCAGATGAAAATATTCAACTTGAAACATCTTATACCACCATAAAGACGGACATGAACAAAAGTTTGGTTTCAAAATTGGCAAAAAAGTCTGTAAAGAGTAGAGAATCAAAAGGACCACCATTCATCAGTAAACCAGAGGTTATTCTGTTTAAGGTACCGAATGCAGCCTTTTTCCATCATAATAGCTTTGTTCAAAACTTAGGTTCTTAAGTCATGCTGTCTGTTAAAATATTGCACATATTCTTCATTGATAAGACAATAACATGCAATATGCATTGCCATGAGGGCGGAAAATAATTTCCATGCAAAGTTTCCATGATGTTTTAGTCTAATATGGTTCTTTATACACAGCATCAGCTCACTAAGGCTGCGTTTACACAGCAAGGCTTAAAGCACAGATCCGTATTTTTTATTTTTTATACCTTATCCCTTTTTTTGTCATTCCTGCATTACACTTAAGACATGACTTGTGTCCGATATCTGCATTTACATGAATCCCCACCCAAACTTAATGATTCCTTTGGTGAATGACGTTTTCTGTGACATGGTTGACCCTCAAGTTTTGAACAGCTCTGTTTATAATTTTTTTTATATAATTCACATCAAGAGGCTCTTTGACTTTAATGCAGACCACCTCAGTAAAATAAGTTTGGTTTTTGTGTGAGTGCATAAGACAACATAATTTCTTCATAATTTGACATTAAGAAAAGTTATCTTTGTTGGTCACATCAACTTGTGATGGCTTGGAATTCCACTGGGAATCGGATTTAAGTGTTTAGACATAGGTTAGATGTCCAGATTGGAAATATATCTGATTTAAAAACACATGTGGAAGTGGCTCAGAATGCTAAAAATCGGATCTTGTGCAGATACTTGTGTTTACACCTGTGCAACAATATCCTACTTGTCACATGTGAATAAAGAATCAGATTTTTTGTGCCATTGTAAACGCAGCCTAAATATTTACATGCAGCCATCATCTTTACATCATGCCAAGTACAAAACTTTAATACTTTATTTTACTTGTAATGTGTTTCAAATTTTAAAGAAAAATAACTATGAATAATCATGTTTCTAAACTGTATTTGCAGGATTGCGATGTTGGAAAGATCTACAAGAAGAAAATCACGCTCACAAATGTCACATACTTGACTAATTACTGTAAGCTGTTGGGAGTGTCACAGAATCTTAAAGATTATGTGTCAGTGAGGTGGGCTGCTCTTTTAGCACATCACATAAATATCGTACATTTAGGTATTTGATCAGTCTCATTTTGATGGAAGCAATAATCTTTTAAAGCCAAAACAGTTTCGCACACGATACTGACATATTTTACTGGCTCTCACTGGTTGTTTTGAAGGGATAGAAAATTGTATTGAATATCTTCTGATAAAATACTGACTGTTCTATCTGTTGAGATAGTTCTCAGCTGTGATTATGGCAGCAGATTATATTCCACCCCAAAAGAACAGAGAGCACTTTGAACAAATTGTACTATGTCATCGTTAAATATGAGAACAGGCACCCTGATGATCTATCTATCATCACAGGGGATCTGCCTATCAATCAGAGGCCCAAATACTCTTTACTCAGACCACTGTTACACTTCGGAGAAAGAACCACATTCATCGCATATTTATCAGAGGAATGTATGAGGGCATCAATAGAGATTTAGGTCCAAATCAGAGTAAAACTAATCCCCCCCGGATCCGCAAGTGGGGAACTAATAACAGACAAAGGCAAACAGACGGAGAGATGGGTAGAATACTATTCAGAGCTTTACTCCAGGGAGAATGTTGTAAACACTCAATGCCATTGAACTTCTGTCCATCATGGAGGAGCTAGATGCTGAATCATCATTAGAGGAACTCTGAAAGGTAGTTGACTTCCTTGCCAGTGGCAAAGCACCTGGCAGTGATGGCATCCCCCAGACCTCCTCAAGAGCTGAAATAATTCACTCCTGCAACCCCTCAATGTTGTTCTCTGCCAGTGTTGGGGTGAAGGAAAAATGGAGAGAGGAGCCCCTTTACATCATCTTTATTAAACTCACCAAGGCATTGACCTGGTCAGCAGGGTTTAGCTGTTTAACATCCTTTTGAAAATGTAATGCCTCCCAAGGCTGCACAGCCTAATCAGATAATTTCATGATGACATGAAGGCAACCATCCTGTATGAAGACAACATATCAGAACCCTTCGACATCAAAGTGGTGTGAAGCAAGGCTGCATCCTTGCTCCCACCCTTTTCGCCATCTATTTTTCCATGCTCCTGAAACATGTTTTTGGGAATGTCACCGAAGAGGTGTATCTACACACCAGACCAGATGGACAACTCTTCAACCTTGCAAGACTGAAAGCAAAGACCCAGGTGCGCAAGGTCATCATTAGAGATCTGCTCTTGCTGATGATGCTGCCATCATCTCACACACTGAACAACTTCAGCACCTCACGGATAGTTTTTTCTAGGCATGTAATGATTTCGGACTAACCATTAGCCTGCAGAATGTGAAAAGTGCTAGCCAAGATGTGGATACTCCTCTTGTCATTACGATCGACAACCACGCCCTTGATGTTATCCACCAGTTTACATACCTTGGGTCCACCATCAGTGACAATCTGGCTTTTGATGCTGATTACACTTTGCTCAGACAATGCAGGATCCCAAAGGACATGCTGTATAGCAAATTAGCCTCTGTCATGCAACTGGGGACGGCCAACAGATTTTTTGCCAAAGATGTCTGCAAGCCTGATATGAAAGCTGTAGACATCAATAAAGAAAACTGGGAAGACGTTGCAGCTGAAAGCAACAGGTGGCGCAGTGTCCTTCAGATACAGCTTAGATTGGGGGAAGAACAGATCCAGACCTTAGCGGAGGAAAAGAGAGCCAGACATAAAGGACGCTCTCTCAATGACACCGCCACAATTAGACACACATGGCTCGCGCCATCTGCTTTTCTATGGCTGCTGTGGTCACCATGGAGAGGCACCTGTGGCTTAACCTCACAGGCATCAAGATCAGGGCCAGAGTGTTCCTCCTTGATGCCCACATGTTGCCATCTGGCCTATTTGGTGACTCTGTCAGCATAGTCGTCAGTAGGTTCCAGGAGGCAAAGCGGCACAAAGAAGCTTTCGACAAGTTTCTCCCTTGTTGTGCTCAAGTGTCGGGGCTGTCAGCCACCCAGTTCCACTACCGTGAAACTTGAAAAACCTAATTTGTTGACACATGAATTGCAAGCTCTGCTGGTCATAGAACATGTTCCCCTCCCAGACAGAGAGTCGGGCTACTACAGCCAGTATTTTCTGGTTATCTGGTTATTCTCGTTTTTCAAAAAAAAAAAAAAAATGGTGAGAATAAAAGAAATTACAAAGACAATTCAGCTCATAATTTATTCATGCCGCAATGCACAATGGGAGTCATGGATGAGCTATGGTGTTTTGATTGGCTACAACATGCTTTTTTGATGGTCACTGTTGTTGTGATTCTCACACTGATTCTTGATGTCTGTGTGTCTAAATTTATCTGAAAGATATTTTTTAAGTTTTTTATCAAAATAAGTTTTAAAAACATTTGTCTGACTATGCCAAAAATGCCAGATCTTATATTGTTCACAGTGCTGATGTAATCAATAAAAAAAAGTAACTTAGTTATTCAGGTCTACATGATGATTATTTCAAAACATAATCAATGCCACATGATCATCTTTCCTCTGGCTTGTCTGGCTGTTCTAACACAGTTACAACAGCCACACAAAATCTAATGTTAGATATGTAAGGGTCAAGATCCCAACTAATGCAAACACTGACCACTATAATGGTGACTTAAAAATTAGGATTTTCTCCTTTGGTGATTCTGCTTGTTAACATCAGGTGTATTCAATAATGGTCAATCATCACTTAATTAATCACCTAATTATTTCATTAACTTTAACTCTGCTTCAGTGTTAATTCAACACTGCTTCAATGTTTATATGAGTCCACACTCAGAGTGTTAAATTAACACTGGGGATTTTGCTGTGCAGTCTCAAGAACTTGTGCTGTGACATTGGGATGTCATCCCTGCTCATCTCACGTGTCTGGGGTTGAGACTCCATGCCAAGAAAAATGTTCTCTTTCCTGCCCAGAGGACAACTTATTAAGGGATTGTATGGGATTCAACCACAATGTGGGCACAGCTTACTCCTGAATGTGTCTAAACCATTCTAAACACCCTGAAGAATATCAGGCTAGGAAAGTTACTGTCCATTACTTTAAGGAAGTTCTAGGTCCTATGGTGATAACTTTAAGCCTCCTACACATGAGACCTTTTCAGTTATGGCCCAGAGCCAGGGAAACGCAGGGGATGGTATTTCATCCCTGGCCCAAGCTCTGGAACCTTCCTGCTTGGCCCCTGAAAGGCACCAACTTAGAGATGCTGGGCTTCCAAATGATGTAGTACAGATTATTCTAAGTGCTAGGGTTTCGCTCCACTAGAATAAGTTATGCCCTCAGATAGCACAAAAGTTGGTGTAGGACAAATTATACAGACCCAGTTCACAGCCAAGCTGTTTCAGTGCTGGGATTCCTGCAGGAAAAACTGTTCTCAGGTAAATGTCCTGGTACTCTCAGAGTGCATGTGGCCAACATTTCAGCTTGCTACACTCTGATTGATGGGGGCCCCATAGGGAAACGCCCTCTAGTTGCCCGCTTCATGAAGCTAAGCGTTTGAGGCCGTCCACCAGAGCAACAGTCCCTTTGTGGGACTTAGCTGTAGTGCTTGAGGGTCTAGTTGGTACCCTTTTTGAACCACTAGAGTCAGAACCTGTCTCTAAAGCTTCTGACTCTAAAGATGTTTTTTCTTATGGCTGTTACTTCTCTAAAGAGAATTGGGGATTTGCAGGCTCTGTCAGTCCCACCATCCTGCTTAGACTTTTTCCATGGGTTGGTCAAGGCTATTTTGCACCCTCACCCTTATCTTCATAAAGTTCCATTCTTGACCATGCATCCGGTCGTTCTTGAAGCCTTCTGCCCTTTGCCATACACATTTACATTTACATTTAATCATTTTGCAGATGCTTTTATCCAAAGCGACTTACAATTGGGGAATACATAAAGCAATTCTTCTTAAAGAGGCAAACAGACACAGGAAGTGCTTGTAATACCAAGTTTTAGGCATTGTTCAAATAAGTACAAGCTAGAAAGGGAAGGAATAAATGAAGAGAAAGACAGTTTTTTTTTTTTTAAATTTAGGATGAAGTCAAGTAGCGCCGAAAGAGATGAGTTTTCAGCTGTCACTTGAAAATTGTAGGGATTCAGCATTCCGGATAGGGGTGGGGAGATCATTCCACCAGCCAGGAATGGTGAATGAGAATGTTCTGAAAAGTGATTTTGAGCCTGTCTGTGATGCTACCATGAGGCGTCGCTTACTAGCGGATCTCAGACTACTGGAGGGGGTGTAGATTTGTAGTAGTGAGTGGAAGTAGGCGGGTGCTGAGCCTGTGGCTGTTCTATATGCAAGCATCAATGTCTTGAACTTGATGCGAGCCGCAACCGGTAGCCAGTGCAAGGAGATAAAGTGAGGTGTAACATGGGCTATTTTTGGCTTGTTGAAGACCAGTCGTGCTGCTGCATTCTGAATCATTTGTAGAGGTTTGATTGTGCTTGATGGAAGTCCAGCCAGAAGAGCATTGCAGTAGTCCAGCCTAGAAATGACAAGGGCCTGGACAAGAAGTTGAGCAGCATGCTCTGTTAGAAAGGGCCTGATCTTTCTGATGTTGTGCAATACAAACCTGCAAAATCGAGCATTCTTTGCAATGTGGTCTTTGAAGGTCAGTTGGTCATCAAAGATTACACCAAGATTTCTGACCGAAGTTGATGGGGTAATTGTAGAAGAACCTAGCTGGATGGAGAAATACCGAGATGTCTGCCAGGCAGCCTAAGATCCGTGCAGCTACCGTTGGATCATCTGGTTGAAATCAGAGATAGAGCTGTGTGTCATCAGCATAGCAATGGTAGGAGAAGACATGTGCCTGTATGATGGGACCCAGTGATGTAGTGTATATGGAGAAGAGGAGGGGTCCAAAAACTGATCCCTGAGGAACCCCAGTGATCAGTTGATGTGCTTTGGATACCTCCCCTCCCCAGGCCACCCTGAAAGACCTACCAGTGAGATAGGATTCAAACCAGCGAAGGGGAAATCCTGTGATGCCCAGTGATGAGAGGGCAGACAGGAGGATCTGATGATTGACAGTGTCAAAAGCAGCAGATTGATCCAGCAGAATAAGAACTGATAATTTGGAATCAGCTTTTGCAATCCGCAAGATACAGTACATAGCCTGACTGATTTTGACAGGCCCATTCAACCAAGGGGTTGCGTCCTCTAAGGCTCTACCGGAGAAAATAACCTTATTTTCCCTTTATAAATTCCTTATATATTTTATAAATATCTTTATAAAAGCCCTTTATAAAATTTCCTTAGAGAAAATAAGATGGCCAAGTTATCAGGGAACAGGATTACAGTCAAGTAACCCAAGATGTTATGACTGCTGGGAGGCAAGGCCACCAGCAAACTCCTTTGAGCCCCAACATGTGAATGCTGGTTGCTTCCCGCAATGTAGATGATTTCAGATTTTACTCTAATTTGGTTCCCACAATATAGACAAAACCACACTCATCATGTGCTCTCTTAGTTTATGGAAACCAGGAAACATGCTACTTGGCTTTTGTCTTAGTTTGTGCTAATTAAAATCTATTGTCATGTTACAATGTGTATTTTAATATTATCAGCATTAGCATAGCTAGCTATATGCTGGCATCAAAGTTTAATGTAAATGCAGGGTGATTCTCTCATGCTGTCAATTTGTTGTTGTTGCAAAGAATTACGGTAACACTTTATTTTGATGGTCCCTTTTAAGCATTCTGTTGACAATAAGTAACTTTGCACCTACATTTCAACAAACTGCCATTGGAGTATTAGTAGATTGTCTGATTAATATCTGCTAAATTTTTATTGTGATGGTCTCCCAACAGACATTCTACTGACTATAAGTAACTTTGCAAGTACATGTCACCTTTACTTTAACCCTAACCCTACCAGTCTACTAATACTCTACAAACACTCTAATGAGAGTTAGTAGATATGTAAGTGCAACGTTACTTATATTCAACACAATGTGTTAAAGGGGTCATATGATGCTGCTAAAAAGAACATTATTTTGAGTATTTGGTGTAATGAAATGTGTTTATGCGGTTTAAGGTTAAAAAAACACATTATTTTCCACATACTGTACATTATTGTTTCTCCTCTATGCCCCGCCTTTCTGAAACGTGTCGATTTTTACAAAGCTCATCGTTCTAAAAAAGCGAAGTGTGCTCTGATTGGCCAGCTATCCAGTGCGTTGTGATTGGCCGAATACCTCAAGCGTGTGACGGAAATGTTACGCCCCTTACCATATCGTGATGCCCTGTCCGGCCAGAGCAATGAGACAAAAACATTAAAATCCATTACAAACAAGGCATTTGTTGCATCCAGTGGGGACATAATTATGGATTATAATGACATACTGTCTTTTTACGCGTTGCGTTGCATCGCGCCGCGCTGCGTAAGCATAAAATGTCTGCATTTGTGATCGGAGAAATGACAAACAACAAGTGCTACTCTACACTGCCCAAAAAACTTGCGTTTGAATCGTCAGTGGCAAATTCTTTAAATATAAAAAAACGTACTTACAGTCTGTGAGTCAGAACAGCCGGCATTGTAGTCTACTCTACCAGGATCAGGAAACAGTCCTCCATAAAATGCGCTGGACACATCTGAATATTTGGGTTGAAATGTTCTGGAACAGTGTTGTAAAGACAACTTAACCACTGATTTCTAGTCGTGTCCTCTTTTGGAAGGCCAAACAAAGTAGTTTCGCTTTCACAATGAAACAGCGTCACACACCGCGGCCTTGAGTGAGCGGAGGCTGGAGGCCTAGAGTGAGCCACGGCCTTGAGTGAGCAAAGGTGGGCGTGCTTGAGAACGGCGTGGCCGGCGGATTCGACGAAGGAGCGTCCGGCGGGCTTGCGGCAACCACATGTGACAACCCCGGGATGGACTCCGCTTCGTCCACGGGGAAAGCCGATCCGGCGATCGACAGCGCGAAGTTGTTGTATTTCCTCAGCGACCTGCACGGATCAGCTCCAGGCATGACAAAGCGGATATCATCCTCTTTTGGAAGGCCAACCAAAGTAGTTTCGCATTCACAACAAAACACAGCACCTTCACGACATGGCAGTGGCGGCAACAACAATACTACAGCGAGAATAAAAGTTACTCCTTCTTTCTTTGCGTGAACATTTGGGCGGCGTTATGCAAATCTTCCCACATCGTGACGTAGACATGTGGGGGCGTGTTAGAATGAGGCGTTTTAGGTAGGCGTGGCTGACTCTTAACTTTTATAAAGAATATCTCTTTGGATTTGAGACTTTAGTCTTTGCAACTTTACAGATCTTCTTTATGCACCAAGAGCTTGTAACACTCCAAAGAAAAAGGAAAAATTGAAATCGCATCATTTGACCCCTTTAAAGGGACGGTCAAAATAAAGTGAAACCCGACTTACAAATTTCACTGTAAATCTGTTTGCTTTTATTTTCTAATTCAATAAATCTGTGACCTTTTTTTTCAGTTTTGAGCCACCAGGGCCCATGTCTGCAGGCATGGCTTGTGAACTGGAGGTTATATTTAGACCTTTGGTAATGTTTTTCCCCACTTTATATTTGCATCACCTCTGGTGTTTGTCACAGGAAATATATTTCTTTGCTTTACTCTGTAGCCACTACACGTCCCTGTGATGTATTGCCAGAGAAAATAAGATGAAATTCTGTAACATTGTTTTTTTATTATTATATCACTGCATATGAGCAAGAAAATTAGTAGATGAAACCTATAATTTTAGTTGAACATTTGAATTTCTTTCTTTCTTTCTCTCTCTCTCTCTCTCTTTCTCTCTCTCTCTCTCTCTCTCTCTCTCTCACTGTTGTAAATATAATGAAACTGATTGTGGAATGCTTAGTAATAAATATTCAATATTTTTTTCAGCTTGATGTGGATTTGGGTGGAATGATTCATTTTCAGTCAGCTACTGGCCCTTTTTCTGTTTCCATTAAGTGCTCCAAGAAAAAATGTGAGGTAAGGAAATTACATTATCCATCACAGGTTTTATAGAAGATAAGGAGCTTTTGAGGAGCTGTTAATATGTTTTTTTTACCCCTCCAAAAATCAGATATCTTATTTTTTTCCCAGGTGGTTGTTGATCAATGTCTTGTGGATTTTGGTACTCATGTGGTTGGACAGAATGTTTCACGAGTAATCACCTTAACCAACAGAGGAGCCCTAGGCACTGGTTACATGCTGACCCCCATCACCAATGGCACCCTTCAGCAATCCTTCACAACACTGGTGAACAACACTGAAACATCTATAGAATATTTCCTCTGGTAGTGCCTTGTTTAAAGGCCACTGGGGTCATAAATGAACTGAGAGGAAGATAGTCCCGATGTTTGGTTATGTAAATTTTTCTAAAAGGGTGAATCTCACAAAAATATGTTCAGGTAGGGGTGCCAGCTTTCTAACCCCCAGATATGCTAAAGGTGGTGGAATAAAGTGCCAGTGCAGATATGTTGGTGTATTACTTCAAACAGATGCATATTTTATGTTACAGGAAACATACACCAACACAGAGATATCTCATAGACTCGTTACTTCAAGGCAATGATACTACACGCCTGACCCAAACCCTCACGGAAACCTGTTGACATTTGTAGATATAACATTAGATGATTTGTCCAAATTATATGCCTTTTAAAGAGTAAGGCCATATTTCTCTGCAAAATTTAGACCTTCACAAGTGCAACCAAAGCTGTGCAAACACAAATTGTATATGCATTTCTACAATTTATGTACAATTTTCATAAGAATTGTATTAAATGTTTGACTTCTGTGCTGATTCCTATGTGCAGCTGTTTAAAATAATGAAATAATAATAATAACGTACACTGATTGTCATAACAACGTAAGGTTTACACAGGATTTCAATTACACATGGTGGAGGATAAGGGACAACAGACTCCATTATAACAAAGTCACTTTAGCCAAAAAAATTAACATCCCTGCCAACACAGAACAGCTGGCAACTCTAAGATCAGGTCACATTTTGCAAACACTTCTTTGGACAGTTCTTGACAGGTTTCATGAAATTCACCCATTAGCTACAGTGTACAGAAATATGTGTTAGTTACATTGATGACAGTCCTAATTATGAAGGCAAGCAGTTGTACATAATAACATTAATTAACAGTTGGACAAAGAGCAGGTCTTTGGGCTAAGATTTCATTTTTATTGTCAATCTCTCTGCCCAGGTTTCTGGTAAAACTGACAGTGCTGAGATGCCCAGTGTAAATGTAGAGAACACAGCAGAAATTCCATCAGGCACAAAGAACACAGGAGACGCTGATCACATGGAACCAGGTAACACAATGCTTTTCTCCTGTAGTATAGTGTTTTTTGCAGTAATAGAGTTGTAATTGTGGTCATTTTAGTTGCAAACATGTAAAAATAATGACAATGTCAACATAACGTCCATGTTGATGTGACTGTATAATTTGTAATAGGCCTGCGTTCTTACTAGGCTCTTTGATCAATGACTTAACCCCTTGTGCAACCGGCATCCAAAACAAAAATAATCAGTCAAAACAAATTGTGCTGACATATGCCTTACATCTAAAAAATTTAATAGAATTGTATCTTAATTTTATGTAATTGTATATTAATTTATGTTTTTTTGCATACCTACATAGATGCATTCATTTTGTAATTCTTTTTAATAGTAAATTCTCCTTGCCTGTAATGATAGGTGTGTCTCCTGTCAGCAGTCGTAGTCCTGATGAGGTTCTGATGGCTGATCCAGGATTAGCGGATACTACAGTGGAGCAGCAGAGCAGCTTTGAGCCAACTGAGTTTAGCATTGGAGAGGTATAAACGCATTGACCATTTACACACATTTAAGAAAACAAATCAGGAAAGCAAAAAAAAATCATGTAAAGCGAGTAATTGATCCTGGTACATTGAATCCTGGGTTATCTTGCTTCAGGTTTCACACTGCTCATAATTTACCCAGGGTTTAACAATTAATCCTGGGTATTCATATACTGACATTTCAGACTGAACATGTCTAAACCCCATGTCAGTGTCATTGATTGGACAAATACAGCATGCAACGTGTTTACATAATGGCTCTAGCATCCTCATGTTATATATAGAATTTTTCCTGAATGGACTTTGGAAAGGTAAAAATTAAACAGTCTCTTTTTGTCTGTTGCTAAGCCCCAAAAACATTGTTAACCCTGCTCTGTAACAGGGTTTCATAACCCCAGGTAAAAAGCATGGTTAAATTATAAGTGTGAAATGTACCTTTTAATTGGGTTTAAAAGCAGGGTTTAAAACAACCCATGGTTAAGTGCAGTCTAACAAGTCCTACATTTTGTTTATTTATTTGTTTGTTTGTTTGTTTAAATACACATTTATCAAAAGTGACTTACAAATGAGTAGTACAACAAAGAGCTTCACCCTAAGGGAGCAGTATCATAAGTATTTTTGACCAACAGAAAGCTTTAATATAAATTTCTGCTGAACATGACAGCAGTAGTTGATCAAATAATTGTGAAGAGCACCATAACCAGACATATACCCAGTTAAGTACCGTACATTCAGTGTCTTGGTAACACTTTACGGCAGTGGTCACCAATCTTTTTAGGCCCAAGATCCCTGACCTCGGCCTTTATGAAAGACAAGATCTACCTATTGAAGAACTGATAGAAAAAGACATCCCAGATTGTACTTCAAATTTCAGGCCTTTTACTTAGTATTTTAATTAGTGATGCTTTTCTTTCTTTCTTTTTTTTTTTAACTAGCAAATTGGATTCTGATACTGATACTGATTTTTAAGCAAATTTATTTATTGGCTATTTGCTTTATAACAAACAAACTGGCTTTAAACAAAAATATCTAGCCAATTGAAATTAGAGGCAACCACTGCATTTTAATCACAATCTGCACAGGCAGTTGTTTTTTATTTGATTTAGATTAATTTCAGGATTTAAAACAAAAACAGAATGGTCTGACTTTAGGTGTTATTTATTTATTTGCTACATAAAACATCTGCACGAAACAAAAACAGCAGGGCTGTGTTCAGCCCCGACAAAAACGATGCAAAACGTTTTTTAAACAGAAACGGTGATGCGTTGAACACCCTGTTCTGTTGACGCAAGAGTTGCAGCTATGGCAGCTGAGAAGGCCATTCTTTGTGTTCTTTGTGAAGAATTCTCGGAGCCTGATGAAATCGGTATAAATACGTGTTTAATACTGCAAAATACGCTCAATGGTACAGTCATAAAGTTTATGAAAGCACACCTTCCTAAGGAAAGGATACACATTGCAATTACTAAATTGTATTTAGACTTAAAGAAGTTCCAGATCTATACTTGTGCCCTTATTATTTCAGTTATTTTGCCTTTAATGTAAATAGACATGTGCAAACCATATTCTTGCTCTTGTGAATTTATTTTGATGTTAATTACATTGTGCCAGCTGTCTCTTTAATACCGCGTGGTTTACATACACGTTGCTACTGATTGGGCTGACATGTTTGACACACCCACCAAACAAGAGAAAACGCATCTCAAACCCCGTTGCACACTGTTTCCAGGAAACATGTCGTTCAAACCGGAAACTGTAGCAAAACGGTGCACACCGGTTTGAGCTTGAACTTGCCCCAGGTCTGAATGAGACGCACTCTCTGACAGCAGGTGGCGCCTATGAACAGGGTTGCCAGGTTTTCGCAATAAAACTAGTCCAATCGCGTTTCGAGGGGTGTTCCCCTGTAAAAACTGCATTCGGGGGTAAAATACACGTTTTTTAGGCGGGGATCTTCCAGTAAAATTCACATTCCAGGGACTAAATATCACGTCATTGGGGTCGCTTCAACCCGCGGACATGAACAACAACCCGCGGCAACAGTGTTAAAGTAGCCCAATTCCGCCGGAAAACCACGAACTTGGCAACACTGCTTATGAACCGACTGCACTATAGCGTTTCCTTGTTTACCGCTGTAAAGTTGCGCTTTATACGGAGAAGAAAATGCCATTGCCGTTGAAACTTTTCTCAAGACAGTTCCCTTCAGTGATACATTAATATAACCCCATAAATATAATGCATTTTTGTACATATTTTACTGTTTTTTTCGGGATCTACTGGGACAGTGATAATGATCTACCTATCGCGCGATCGACGGGTTGGCGACCACTGCTTTACGGTAACCTTTTGTTAACATTAGTTAATGCATTAACTAACATGAACTAACAATGAACAATATATTTTTATAGCATTTATTAATCTTTGTTAATGTTAGTTAATAAAAATTTTCATGTTTGTTCACAGTACATTAACTGTGATTAACAGATACAACTTTAAACTCATTTGCATTTAAAGTGATACACACCAAAACAGCTCTTTTGTAGACATGCCTTAAAAATGATATTTTCCAGATGTTATAATAAATGATCTGTGGAGTATTTTCAGCTGAAACTTCACACACATTCTGGCGACACCCAAGACCAATATTACATATTGTAAAATAGGGCATAATAGGTACCCTTTAAATTTGAATAATGTATTAGTAAGTTTTGAAATTAATACTAACTAAGATTAATAAATGCTATATAAATATTGTTCATATTAACTAATATAGTTAATTTATGTTAACGAATGAAACCTTATTTTAAAGTGCTATCAACATCTTAAAGAGTCCAGATTCAGGTCCCTGGATCACAGTGGTGAATCAGTGTACATAATGCTGCACTCTAGGCCAAGCAGAAAATACTTTGGTAAATAAAGATAAAAATTAAAGTGTATTTAACTGAAGAAAAAATTCTTGCTGTGTCATTGGGCAAATGTTTGCCCATTGTGTGAGTAGCTCCATAGGAATCCATTGTTAGAATTCTAAATCCTCTCTGAGGTGAACATTTGTGCTGAACATTAGTGTTTGGTGAATGGGCCTTTCATGCTGTGCAATGAAACACCACTATGAATAGCTGCAATTTATTCATAGTGAATCTCACTTTGGTGTGAGAGTTAAATGGAAAAGTGACAGATTGATTGTCTCTCTGCAGGCTTATGTTGGTGATGTCGGCCCATTTATGAGTGTCAAACTACCCATCATCTTCACACCAACCATTCCAGGGGAGGCAAAACTGGATTTCCAAATCACGTTTTCTCAACCTAGTTGTGAATCGGTATAGTTTTCACATAAAACAATGTTTCATATTTGCTTTAGTAGCTCAATAGATTAACTTGACTTTTCTCCTTGTTTTCTTGAATGCATAGATTGTGGTTTCCGTTTGTGGGGTGGCAGAGAGCGCACCTGTATGGGTGACCAAGCCAAATATTGACCTAAAAATCTGCATGTATGATCGACTTTATCAAGACAGCATCGAAGTTCAAAGCAGGTGAATTGCACCATCTATATTTTTATCAACACAACATCCACATCAGCCACTGATCTCTATATATCACCAGATAGTTTGAAAGTTCAATGTGGCTTTACGTAAGGAAGAAATAAAAAATCTTAAAGTACCTGCAGCAGGTGAACTTGTCTCGTCTGGAGATATATTGCGACCGGTAAACCATGCAGAACCAATTTTCTTGTGATTTTGGCGATCGCATCTGGTCTATGCATATAAAATCTGGCACACTAAGCTGCAGCAGTCACATGCGTCAGCCATCAGGTAACACTTAGATTTCCTTTCACACACGCACCTTCACTTCCGTTTTACTCCTTATAAATCTTTTTCCATTTTCCCAAACTTCCTAATTGTGGGTAAGGTACAAGGACTGGCACGGACTTTTTCCCGTATTGCCACATGCTGATGGAATTTTAAACTTCCAGAAGGAGGTGAAGTCAGGGAACAGTCATTTATTGTAGGTGCCCTACTGCCGACTGACAGTTAAAACCATGACTTAAAGGGGTCATCGGATGCAAAATTCACTCTTACATGTTGTTTGAACTGAAATGTGTGTTGGGAGTGTGTGTACACAATCACCCTACAGTATAATGATAAAAATCCATCCAGTGTTTTTTAAAATCCCAATAAATCATAACCACTTTCTCAGATCAAGCCGTTCACAGATTCTTGGCAGAATGACATCACACAGACCCAGGCCCCTCCCACGATTGTTGACTGACACCTGTGTTTTATCACAGACCCGTCCTGAGTGAGCTGTCATCAGTCCACCATTGTTTCGATGCTGGAGCAGGTGTAGACAAGAATGTCTCCTAAGCGATGGAGGTGTTTTGTTTTTGGATGTAATAATGAATATAGCAGTCGTCATTTACTCCCGACATCTGAGCCGCTGAAGACGCAGTAGATTACTTTTGTGTTTGAAGGGAAGGCACCCCCCGATCTACCTAAATGAGTCTATGTTCGCGCAAATGATTCATGATCCAGCTTCACCTACAGAAGAAGTGATTATAAGTTTTTTTTAATGAATCTTTGCAAATCTTTGCAAATCGCCTTTCCTAATAATTTCCTAATGACCTCGGAGGGCAGAACCCTCTGGGGAAGAGCGGTGTACACCGCATCACACAGTGCCCATCTCTCCTCAGTGCCTTCAGGAGATCAGTCTGCCAACCCTGCCGGTGTTCCAGGGCGCAACGGTCTCCGGCGAGCGCTTCTCTCAGTTACCACCCAGAAAAGTAGCAGTGCTAAGAGGTTCGCAACCTCCACGGAGGTCTCTAGAGCAGCTAGTACGGCCGTCCCCTGCTGGTTCACCGCTTCAGGGCACCGAGCTAGCCGCTCTGATTACACCAGAGGTCAGTCTCAAGAGACTGATTCCCTAGTAGACTAACGTGTCTTGGTGGGTCCTGTACATTTTAGAGTGAGGCTATAGAATTCAGTTCTCCTCCGCCTCAGTTTAAACGGGGTCATCTCCACTATGGTGGATCCCGAGCAGGCTCTGGTCATGGAACAGAAGTAGTTACGCATTTGAGGAAGGAGGCCATCGACGTGGTTCTACAGTCGGGTTCTACAGTCGGTACTTCACCGTTCCGAGGAAGGATGGAGGGTGGCGTCCTATTTTAGATCTGCGTCATTTGAATCGCTCAGTCAGGCGACTGAAGTTCAGCATGCTCACACTCAAACAAGTCGTGTCTCAGATCAAGTCCGAGGACTGGTTTGGCACGATCGATCTAAAAGATGTATATGTTTCCATCCTTCCTTATCAAAGGAAGTTCCTGAGGTTTGCTTTTGGGGGCAAAAGCTTACCAACACTGAGTTCTTCCTTTGGCCTTGCACTCTCACCCCACACTTTCACGACTCAACCACATCAACGATTAGTTGATACTAGCTCAATCAGAGCGGATGGCGGTTCAACATCGAGATGTCGTTCTCGCTCACACGAAAGAGCTGGGGTTAAGACTTAATGCCAAGAAAAGTGTGCTTTCTCCAGTACAGAGAACCACTTACCTGGGCGTGGTGTGGGATTCGACAACGATGCAGGCACGTATGTCTCCTGCTCGAATCGAGTCGATCCTCACCGCAGTCGCGAGAGTGACAGAAGGCCAGTCACTCACTGTCAAGCAGTTCCAGACCGCTGGGTCTGATGGCAGCTGCATCCAACGTGGTTACTTTTGGCCTGCTGTACATGAGACCCCTACAGTGGTGGCTTAAGACCAAGGGGTTCTCCCCGAGTGGTAAAAAACACTTTGCATGCTCAAGGTCACGCGACGGTGCCTACGTGCCTTAGACATGTGAAGGAAACCTTGGTTCTTATCTCAGGGCCTGGTGCTGGGAGCTCCTGGTCGCCGCATATGCTAGCAACGTTTGCATCTCTCACCCGTGGCCTGTGGAGCAGCCGCTATCTCACGTGGTGCATAAGTTGACTGGAGAAACACTTCCTCCCAGGCCTAAGAGATCGCTATGTGTTGGCGTGCACCGATAACACAGCAGTGGTCTTTTATATATGTGGGGGCAGACATCCTATCGAGGCAGGGGCCAAGGCCCGGGGAATAGATGCCTCACCCCGAGGGGTGAAGCAGACTTGGAGAGTCTTTGGCCAGGCTCAGGTGGACTTGTTTGCGACTCAGATGATATCACACGGTCACCTCTGGTTCTCTCTCGGACTCATCCAGCTCCACTGGGGCTGGATGCCATGGTACAGATGTGGCCGAGGCTTTGTCTGTACACCTTTCCCCCAATTGTTCTGCTCCTGGGAGTTCTGGAGAGAGTGCACTGGAACGAGGTCAGTCGACTGCCAGGGGCCCCGTTCTGGCCGGGCCGAGTATGGTTCTCGGACCTGATTTCTCGCCTCGACGGTGCTCCATGGGAGATTCCCGTCAGGAGAGATCTCCTCTCACAGGCGGAGGGCGCGCCCCTGCCCGGAGCTGTGGAAGCTGTGGGTGTGGCCTCTGAGGAGTAGTACAGAGTTTGCACTCTTGAGAGTTCTTAATGACCTTAAAAATTATATCAGCTGTAAATAAACCACCTTCTCTAAAATCTTTGATAAGCATGGAAGTTTTGAAATGGGGCAGTCATTTTTTAATTCAAAAGGATCTAAGTTAGGCTTTTTAAGAAGCGGCTGAATAACAGCCTGCTTAAGGCCTGTTGGAACATTACCATTTTGAAGGCTACTGTTAATAATAGAGGTAATACTTGGTCCAACAACATCCACCATCTCCTTAAGAAGACGCAGAGGAACCACATTGCAACCACCAGATGTTGGCTTCAAATGAATAATGATGTCCAACTTGCACCAGTGACACCTGTTCAAAGAGGTCAAAACTCCTGACACAGGCTGGCGACATATCAGACCCATCCGGCAATATAGGAAGACTAGCTCTAATCTTCTCCACTTTTTCCACAAAAAATGTCCGAAACATTTCACATATTTTCAATGAGGGAGTCAGAGCAGAACAGCCAATTGGATTGAGAAGTCTATTATTAATTAATTGTCGGTTCACACAGGATAAGCAATACGGAAATCACCCAGAGTTTGTTCGTGTTTGATTTACACGCTGCCGATACAAGTGATTGAACTAATCTAAAACATATTTATGTATGCATGTAATAATGCAGGAACAAATTACGTTTATGTTTGGGATTATTACCAGAAATAGATTTGAATAAAGTATACAACAAATATTGTAGTGATACAAGCCTCTAATACTGTATTACGCAATAGTGGCACATATCTATGTTTAGATGACTGATTAAGAATCTACCATGTAAACAGAGATTTTTGATTACCTTAATCCGGCTAAAGTCATACTTGAAGTAAACACAAATCGAATTAAGACGTGGAGTATTCCTATTTTAGTTGCATTATCAAAGTGCAGTATAGACATGTAAACACCCTAATCACACTATTACTGACGTGTAGGACTTTTTGCCGCATTTTGCGACAGGATACACACACAGAAGTGGTCAACCATTTGACGTCAAACAAAAGAGCATGGCTTCAACAACGCCGTCATCTGTTTCCACATATAGCATGAAAAATAATTAACTGCACTTGAAGCTTTGGCATCATAACGAAGATGAACTATATACTTGAAATTCTGGAGGGGACGTTGGATGACATCACGTGGGGATGTAATGACATGTACCATTAATTGATCTATGTACTACAGCATGTAAAATGGGAACATAAAAGGAATATTTTAAAAGCAACTCATGTAAACACCTTAATCATAATATTGTCTTATTTAGAATAAGGTAAATAATTAGATTACTGATGTCCATGTAAATGTAGTCAGTGATAGCAGGTGTATTTCCTATTGTTGCACTCTATTTCTGACCTACAGTATGACACCATCTGTTCTATTACTCATTGGTAAGAGTGTTTGTCAAGCTTTTTATTAATCATAAAATAAGTACAATGGATTTGTGATAAATCCAGAATATGTATAACAGACCATTATTATAGAGCAACATCAATATTTATTTGATGGCGGATGGCTTGAGCATTTAGTCACTGATCAATTGCTCTAAAGCTGCTTCACTAAATGTGAGTAGAACCTTGTCAAACTTGCAAGCATGAGTTGCATGATCTGAAGCTCTCAGTGTAGCTGTGCATAGTCTGACTTATTTAAAGAATTCCCTGGATGAACATCCACTTGTTGCTGCAGGCAGTGCCCAACATTGTGTAAAATGGGTCACCTATTCTAGATCCATATAGATATTGGGAATACTGCATATTTAACAGTCCTACCGATGTGGATTTGAATGAGTGCTATAAACAGATGTCAGCTGCTTCTCATACTTTGTTTATTTTTCTGGTTATATAGTTCAATTTTTGATTTGTGAAGCATGTGCTCTCTGCTGTAGGAAGAAAGTGTTTGGTTTATAAGATTACTAAAACTAAAATCTTAACCTAAAACACCATGGATATCACATTTATACAATCCAGTGTAACTTTGTATATTGTTTAAATTTTGTTTGTGTTTAAATTGAAAATGAGCCAACTTTCAGATATGAATATAATGGTTCTCTCTGTTTATGTCTCCACTTTCAGTCTGTTTTTTTGATTGATCGAGAATGTGAATATCTGGTGTTTTTTTTCTTCTTTCTTTCTTTTAAGGGCCAGTACAGCTCTCAGATTGACATTCAAGGTGTGTAAAGAGATGAGGAACCATATGTCCATTTTACCTAAAACAGGATTTATCCAGGCCAAATCCAGCTTCAGTGCTCAGCTGAAATTTCTGCCCAGGTAGTCCTCAATAATTTTATAATAACCGCTGTGTTGCTCTGAAACAATTCTGCTGTGGCTTTGTTTGGAACCATTTTCATTTGCAAAATTGAGCAAAAACTGACAATATTATCTGAAGCGTAATATTAACTTCTTGTTTATTAAACTGTGAAATTTGAAAACATAAGGCTGCATTCTAATAGGCTACATCACAGTCAGTCGTCATCCTGCATCATGTTCATCACTAAGCAATTCCATGCAATGTAAGATAATGTACAGGTCTGTGCTGGGGCAGAATGCACCGAATGCTTTAATCATTTTAACACAGAATTTTTTCCCACAATTAATTACACCAAATGAACATGGAAATGGACAGCATTTACAGTTATTTGTAACATAATACCTCCAACACTGTTTCATTTAAAAAGGTCTGCTGATTACCACTAAATGCTTCATAAATCATGAAATAACGTTTGTTGCAAACACTGCTTGGATGGATTAAGGATGGATTTATGGATTTGCTCAGAGAAAGTTACAAATACAAACAAACAAAAACTAACATAAAATATGATGGTTGTGAAAAATAAACTGTTCCCTTCCTTGAAAAATGTAAATGATATCATAGGAACATCTCACAACATAACACCTTTGAACCATCAATAAAAGCTCCTGAGAGAAGCATGTGGACATTTAGTTGGAGCTGAATTTGAATGAGGCTGCTGAGATATTTTTAAACCTGAACTGTAACGCAGTGCGCTGCAGTACTGTAGGCTCCTGAGAGCGAGGCTGAGAAGCGTGTGTGTGATGCCCTTTTCCTCGCCCACATTTTTCATCAGACAGAACAGCATATTGATATCTAAGCTGATTTGAAATCAGATGAAGCAGCATTACGTGATAGTAAAAGTTAATAGAACATTTCGTGGGCCTGACGTGCTGCAGTGGAGGAAGTGAAATTGCATAAATCTGCTTTCGAACGCTTTAAAATGCAGATTAGAACAGCATTAAACAGCGTCCGCACTCTTTCACTCATCTCTCTCTCTGTCTCTCTCTCCTGTGATCCAAAACCCACAGATCTGTCTTGACTCCTTATTATGTAATGCTGCTGACATGGCTCATTCTCACTGGAGCCTTTTGTGGGTTGTCTAGCAGCAGCCTAGTAAAAAGACAAACATTGCAGTTTAATCCATCCATCTATCCATGTAAGATTTTACATTTAATATATAATAAATATAAAAAAATTAATACTGTCTTCCGAGGCCATTTTTATTGCAGTCATTTGTAACTGTACGCTCACATAATCAAAAATGGTGCAAGTGATACAAGAGATATGAAAATAGTATTGATATGTTGCCATGGGCAACATTTTTTATTTTCATTTTTATTTTTTGAAAGTTCAATACCATGACTAACCAATCTGCATCAAGTACTGCAGAGACATGTACAATAATAACGTATAATGACTCTAAACTGTATATTGATATTTTCTATATAGCTGTGCTAGTTTAATTTCTCTCGTCACTCCAATTCCATTTATTAACATTAGTTAATACATTAGCTTACATATTAACTAAAATAAGCAATACATTTTTCAAAATTGATTTTTTATTTAAAAAGTATAAAAAATAAATGTTGAAATTAACCAAAGTTAACAAATGCTCTGGAAGTATTTTTCATTGTTAATGTGTGTTACATTAAGTCGCTGCAGCTGTTAACACTCCCCCGCTGAGAGAATCACACACCGACTCGGTTTTCCCAAGCATCTATGCAAATGAGGCTTAGGACTAAAAATTCAGCTTGTGAGACAGTGAAACACTGTATGTAAAATTATAGAGTTACTTTATATTCCTTGTTCTCTTGATGAGGATATTTGTGTGATAGTGCTTCTTTTTGAAAGCTCACTTTGATTTCTGCTTTTAGAAAGCATATGCTCTTTTTGTCTTTCTTATTCTCTCTGTCCGTGTGTACTGTGACAGAGCTTGTTTGAATCACACACACTGACACACAGCTGTTTCCCGAGTGCTGCTGATTATGTCGATCTATTGAAACACTTAAAGATCACAACAAAGCTCTCACTTGTGTTCATAAGTGTCACGGTGTGTCAGGCAGGGAAACGCAGGAGGCTCGGAGAATCTTTGCAACAAGGAACTTTTAATAGAAAACTGAGGAAACGAGGAGAGTACACACACTAAAGATAACTGAGACCGGACACCGAATGAACGTAGGAGACAGGCTTATAAAGGAGCACAAATGATAAGATTAAATTAACACGGCTGGAGACAAATCAACAAAATCAGAACAGGAAGAACCAAATATGGGCATAAGGAAACACGAGGGAAAACAAGGACCGGGACCACGTGGAATCAAAACAAATACACAAACCAGTCCATTACCCTGTCAATAAGAGACAAATATGTGTGTGTTTGTGTGTGTGTGTGTGTGTGTGTGTGTGTGTGCAGCTTATAAAGAATAAAGGTGGTTCTTAGGACCAGTGATGCATTTTTATGACAACTATTTTTTTTTTGGCATGCTAAACTCCATCTAAAATTCTTTAATAATTATTATACATGCAGTTGCACTTATATTAACTGTGAGACTATATGGAATATTTTTACTTTATTACCATTCAAATGAATTAGTGAAGGCAAACATTCATATATACAATGCCTTATACATTCAAATAAACAAAATCTTGATTTAAAAAGGCACATTATGTAACTATTCGAATTAAGTCCAAAAACAAAATTATTGCATAGAGTTTTGTAGTGGTTCTCACATGCAGCACCAATTATGTTGTGAGTTTAGGTCACGTCACTTAAGGTGAGCGTGAGAATGTCAGATGACTCCATCCTCCTTTTACCTTGGGTCACCAGCTCGGGAAACCTTAACAGTAAAAAAGAATCATAGAGGATTGTTAAGTAAATAATAATAAAATAAAAATTCACTAAATGAATACAAGGAATAGAAAAGGAAATATAGATGAAAATATAAAATGTTTCTCTGAAACTATTAAGTTGAAGAACCTTAATACATATCAAACAAAAATTATTTGTTATTAACTGACATCAGCTATATATACAACATATAATGCAATTTAAATAATCTTATACTGACAATATAGAAGGCCAAGGTCTCTAGAAAATATTTTTCCACATGGTCCACATGGTTAACCTTGTTGCTGATGCATCTATATTGATTTCTGCCTCTCTGGGCCAGAGAGTCAGAAATTGGTCACTCTGCTTTTGCCTCTCTGGCGTGTAGACTCAGGACATGCAACGTTTGTTGTTGTCTCGCCAGATGAAGCCTCAAAATATCTGTTAATGTCTCTTTCCTTACAGGCTGGAGACTCAGAACAAGGAAATTGTTACTGAATGGGTACTTTTATCCTGTTCCAATAATGAGAAGATTGCACTTTGGCATTTTTCCATTTCACTGCTGTGACTGACTGTTGACATCAGAGGTGGCACACACAGCGTGGCCCACTACCAGAACACTTTTGGCAACGTTCTAAATGCTTAGAGTCCAAACATGATGGAGAAAAAAAAAACTGGCCTACACATTTAGAATGAGTTTGAAGATGGGTGAAGGGCAGTTAGTTCCTATGAAACAGCATATGGACCAATACAGAGTCCTCTCCTTTCCAGATATGGTACTGATTTCGTCATCCTCTCTCTAAGAGGTGTCTGGCAGTTGTCCTAGCAGCCATATCTAATGGTGATGGACATTTATTTGTGTTTGTCCAGCAGAGATTAAATAGAAATGTATCAAACCTTTCTCCACTGTGGCAGTCAGAGAGGGGTCCCACCATAAAACAACACTTGTAGATCAGTACATTAAATATCTGCTTCCACTAATCATCCTTATTGATTCATGCTGGCTAATTGACAGTTAATAATAATTTAAAGTAATGTTAGATAGAGCACTAACCTATTTAAGCTCTATAGTTTCTGTATCTAATTTATTAGACCCCATCTCCCTCCCTAATTTAATTTGAAACATAGGATGGAATGTATAAAAGTACAAAATAAAATAATAATAAACTATCAGTACTTTTTACTTTTAATATGTACATGCATTTAAAATCAAGTACTTTTACTCTTTAAATAAAGTAAAAAATTTAAGGCAGTACTTACAGTTCTACTGCAGTTATATTAGGGTATGCATATTTTACTCAAGTACTATACTCAATCTGTGTTACACTCAGTGTGTTTTAGTTCAGCTCAAGTCAGCTAAAAATAACTTTTTAGAGCAGAGGATGTGTCAGGATGTATTCACAAGCAAGATCCAATCAGATTCCTGTTAGTGGTGTTTGTTCCATCGACAGATGGGCTGGGTGGCGTCCCGCAAAGCTGTTCCACAATGCTGTGCCAAGCCAATTCAAGAGTGCCACTCCAACTGATTCCATTAACTCAATATAAAGAAGCAGTTCTTGAAAGTCTATGACTGATAATACGCTTAAAGGAACAGCTCAGCCAAAAAATGAACATTGTTTATTCACACTCTGTAGAGCTTCCTCGAATGCTGTGTGTACCTGGTATTCCTTAAATTATGAGGACACACAAGTAGAGTAATACCAGTAAATTTTGACCTTGTGGGGACATTTTTTAGTTCCCATGAGGAAACAAGCTTATAAATCGTATACAGTAGAATGAAGTGTGTTTTAAAAATCTAAAATAGGAGAACATTTTGTGTGAGCGGTAGGTTTAGGGTAAGGGGATAGAAAATAAAGTTTGTAAAGTATAAAAACCATTACACCTATTGAATGTCCCCACAAAAAAATGGAAACCAGTATATGTGTGTGTTTATGCATGTTTCTGAATGTTAACAATTTGTTGGTCACACCACATTTGATTGAACACAACTTTGATTTGGTGGCAAAAGATTTTCTTATCAAAATGTTTATTCTTCTGATTTGTTTTTTTTCCCCTGTATTACAACAGAAGTATCACTGAAATATTAAAAATAAATTTTTATTCAGAAATCAAAAATATGCTCATAAAAAGATGTGTTTAGGTCACTGTGTGTGAGAAATGCATTTTAATGTTTAAAAAAAAAGATATGCCACAATCATTTGCTCAACCATGATGCAGAAGTATACTGTATGCACTTTTAATAAATACTGATACTGAGTTTAATAAACACTGAATATTTAAGATCTCGAGGAGATCATGACAAAATATATATTTTTTTACTTCTCTTTATAGACAGAGCTTGTATGCAGATGCCAAAAGCTTCTTCAATAAAGACACAGGAGTTCTGGAGGTTCCCCTGACTGTACAAGTAGCCGATCAGGTAGGAAGTCGCATTCTCAAAGTAAGGATGTCTTTCAGATCTGCCCATTTTTACATCTAGTGGCTCATTGCCAATCATTATTTTAATACTTGTATTCTCATGAAGGCTGAATGCAAATGTAATACTCTCAAATTTTTGCTTTTATATTGAAAAAACATGTCTTTGTCCATGCATAAATCGCTGCCATGGTAGGAATGCTAAGGCATGCTAAGGCATTGCTATGCGGTTACTATATACATATTATATATGTTTCAGTTAATGAAACCTCTCATTTTCTGTAATCAATCAATCAGTCAATCAATCAATCAAATAATTATATAAATAAACAGATATTAAAAATCACGTGCCAGATGTACATGGAGCCTGTGATGTTCTGGTCTCTAGATATGGCTCAGGATTACAGAAAATTCTCAATTGCTGACTTATGATTTGAAAAACTTCCATTTCCTCAGTGAAATTATCATGTTTGCTAAACATAGGATAGAATTCTGTAATACCCTCAGGTCCATACTTCATTGCAGGTTTGTGGGATTTTTTAAACCTATTTTATCAGCTGTTTGCTATGCATGCAAAGCAACATGCTCAAAGGAATGCATTACTTGTATTATCTTACACCACTTTTGCCCTTTTGCTTGTTTATAAAACCCCCCATAATCCTCAGAACTGGACACTGGTTGTCATCCCTCTATCTCAGCATGCTAAAGAAGAAAGCAGGATCTCATCATGTCCTCTCATCCTTTTCCTCAGTCAGACTCTTTATTCACGCCAGGACTCTTACTGAACCCAATCCTGTGCCCGAACCAGAGTGCTGGCACATAACCAGATTTTTCTTGCCTCCCCAGCAGCCTCACCTCACTATCAAATGCTTCAAATAACATTAGTCATATCTGTATCTGACTATAATCCTGATGCATGCAAATTAACATGCTGATTTTTTTGAGAAAATTAGCAGAAATGTGGCAATCAATCAGCTCTATTAATTTACACTAAAATCCAATCAGTCCTATAATGAGTTTAATGAAACATAATGTAGGCTCTGTAGTCTGTATACTGTAAACAAAAAGATAATATTGAGTAGCCAGTTAGGTCAGAAATGTTTCCTTCAACAAAAAGATTCCAAGCTTTACATGTCACCAAAAAACACGGTTACACTTTACTTGAAGGGGTGTGCATAAGACTGACATGACACCTACATAATCATAACACGACACCTACATAATCATGTCATGACACATGTCATGAATATGAAGGTTTTTTATGAATGTTTATGACAACTGTCATTAAGTGTCATTCGCTCAGTTATGTAATTTTTAATGCAAAGATGACATTGTTTGAGATGTCTTTGTTATGGGCTATGGTTAGGGGTAAGGGTAGGGGTAGGGTTAGGTTAGGGTTAGGTCAAATAATGTCATATTTGCATTAAAAATGTCATAACTGAGCGAATGACACATAATGACAGTTGTCATAAACATGCATAAAACCTCCTTCATATTCATGACATGTGTCATGTCATGATTATGAAGGTGTCATGTCAGTCTTATGCACACCCCTTCAAGTAAAGTGTTACCAAAAACACATACTGAAACAAGACAGGGCAAGGCTTGACTGGATATAGCAAGACTAAAGCCCCGTTCTCACCAAGAACGATAACTATAAAGATAACGATATTAGCGTCCACACCAGCGAATGATATCGTCTGTTTATTCTAAGCGCACGTGCGTCTGCTGCTTTAAATTCTTGAGCTCGTTACAGCAGGATGGATTCTGATTGGCTGTCAGTGTTTTATCGTTCATCAGCTGGAAAAAAAAACGTTTTGAAAGTGATTCCAACGATATCGTTCCTCTGTATCATTATCGTTATAGTTATGGTGTGAACTATGCTATTCTTTAATATTGAGAACGATTTTTAGAACTATATCTTTATTGTTATCTTTATAGTTATCGTGCTTGGTGTGAACGGGCCTTAAGTCTTGGTGCTGGAGGGCCACTGTCCTGCAGAGTTTAGGTATAACTCTGATAAAACTAATCTGGTTTCAGCCTTCTTGTAATCCTGAAAACATTGATTAGTTGGCTTCATATATGTATGATTAGGGTTGGAGCTAAACTCAGCAGGACAAAGCCTTCCAGGATCAAGTTTGACCATCCCTGGAGTAAGATCAAGACACATGAGCGAGAGTGGCAGACAAGGAGCACAACACAAATGCATGTGGCACACCCTGACACAACCACATACACATTTTGGAGACAAACGCCTATCTGAGTGCTAACTTTACCAAATCTTTCTTTCAAATTAGGGTTTGAAATTATTTTGAAATTAGTGGTTGTCAGTTGTTGATTATTGCTATCAACTCACTAGCCTGCTGAGCTAGGTTTTATATTAATTTGTGTTGCACTACTTCATTTTAAACCCAAACTGTCAGGGTCTGGGATAGAGAGAGGACTCCGATGCAGAGTAGTGAGAAAGGAGGGTCTTTATTCTCGCCACAAAACACAAAATGACATAAACAATAGTTAACTGCTGCTCAAGTGAGCGGAGATTCCATAGCCGGCCGGCAGACACTGCGGACCACTCGAGCTGACGGATCTCCGTATTACGAGTCCTTGAGCACAGGAGAACAGGCGGTCAGACACTGCTTGCACACACAAGTCACACAAAGACACGAGCAAGGACAAAACAATCTACTCACAACGAAAGATAGACAGGCAGAGACATATAAGGGAGTGGGGGAATGAGCGACAGGTGGGGGAGAGTCAGCTCGTGATCCGCGAACCCCCGCTGCGAGATCAGCGCTGATTGCCTAGACCACGAGCTACCGAAAATGACAGGACAATACAGACCGCAGGGGAAGCCGAGAAGGCACCCTGCACCGTTACAGTACCCCCCACCTCCTGGCATCCCCGGAGGACCTACCATGACGCTGATGAAACTGATCGATGAGAGCGCGATCCAGAATGTCGCGAGCTGGAATCCAACATCTCTCCTCCGGACCATACCCCTCCCAGTCTACCAGGTATTGGTGACCTCTACCCCTCCGCCTCACATCAATGAGCCGCCGCACAGTATAGGCTGGCGACCCCTCGATAAGCCTGGGAGGCGGAGGGGCGGAGGTCAAGGGCTGAAGGGGGGAGCGAAAGACGGGTTTGATTTTGGAAACATGGAAAACCGGGTGGATCCTTTTAAACTGTGGGGTTAATTTGAGTCACACCGACACTGGACTGAGCACCTTTGTGATCATAAATGGTCCAACAAATTTGGGTCCCAGTTTACGTGAGGGCAGTCTGAAGTTGATGTCCTTAGACAACAACCAGACTCTCTGACCACACACGTAAAGTGGAGGCTTAGTATGGTGACGGTCCGCCGATGCCTTGTTCCTCTCGCCAGTCCGAGTGAGGGCTTCTCTGGCGATCCTCCATGTATGGAGGCATCTCTGAATAAATGCATGCGCGGAAGGAACAACGGCATCGGATTCTTGGGAGGGGAATAATGGTGGCTGGTAGCCTAAACAGCACTGGAAGGGAGATAGACCCGTAGATGAGACCGGGGGGCAGTTATATGCGTACTCGACCATGGTTAACCTGGAACTCCAAGATGACGGTTCAGCAGATGCCACACAGTGCAGAACCCTCTCCAAATCCTGGTTGGCATGCTCGGCCTGACCGTTAGTCTGCGGATGATATCCGGAGGATAGGCTCGCAGTCGCTCCCAGCTGTCGACAGAACTCTGTCCAAAACTTGTCAGAAACCACGTTCACCGGGAGGCCATGAATGCGAAAAACGGGATCTAAGACAATCGTCGCTGTCTCCCTCGCTGAAGGCAATTTGGGGAGGGGAATAAAATGGGCCCCCTTTGAGAACCTGTCCACCACAGTGAGAACTACCGACTTGCCACTAGACGGAGGCAAGCCAGTAACAAAGTCCATCGCTATGTGTGACCAGGGCCGCGAAGGGACCGACAACAGCTGGAGTAGCCCTGCTGGGGGTTGATTGGAGCCCTTTCGGTGTCGGGAACGGAGAGCCATCCGGTCATTGACCCGAATGGCGGGATCGACCAATCCATCCAAGCCAGAAGGCAGCTCAAGGGAATAGATCTCGTCCTTCACGTGCTCAGCCAGGCCGTGGAGGAAGTGATCCCAGAGTGCCTTCTCATTCCAGCCGCAGGATGCGGCGAGCGTGCGGAATTCAATGGAGTAACCGGACACGGACTGCTGTCTCTGCTGGAGCAGCGACAGCTCGTGCCGCCTCAATTTCCCGCGCCAAGCGATCAAAAACCTTGCGCAACTCCTTCGAGAATGCCTCAAAGGACAAACAGCAGTCATGCTCGCTATTCCACATGGCCGTTCCCCACTCTCTCGCTTGACCCACCAAGAGCATGATGACGAACGCTACCCTGGATTGCTTCGTGGGGAAACAAGAAGGCTGGAGAGTAAAAGTCAGCGAGCATTGGGACAGGAATGACTGACATGAGTTGGGCTCACCCGAGTATGGAGTGGGCGGATTAAGTCGCGATTCCGCGTGGCGATGAACGGCTCCTTCAGAGCCAGGCGCGGGTGTGCCAGCCCGGACTGCTGCAGGGCTGGCCTGCAGCTGGTCCAGCCGTTCTGCCAGCTGGTTGAGTTGGAGAGAAATCTCAGAGTAAGCGCGACGAGAAGCCGTGAGTTCCTCCTGCTGTCGCCCCAGAAGAGAGCCCTGCTGCAGGAGCCCTTGATTGCCCAGACCATGAGCTACCGAACATGACAGGACAATACAGACCACAGGGGAAGCCGAGAAGGCACCCTGCACCGTGACACAAAACAACAAATATGTGATTAACATATTTACAAGGTCCTAGCCATTTATTACAACCCTCTGGGACTGTTCTTGCCTTACACCACATGAGCAAATGTTATTGCTAGGCAGCTATAGAATAAACAGTGGGTTTGGACAACTCAAACTTACTGCAGGATGGTGCTACGTATGCATGAGGTCCACATATTTAAAAATGCAAATTTTTTCAGTGTGGCCCCAAACGATCTCAATCTATTCTTTGATTAGAGCTCTTGTGGCAGCTCAGTTTGCTAGATTGCTGTAAATAAACTACATTGTTGTTACTACCACAGTCCTCACCTAGCGGGGGGGGGGTTGAGAAAGAGAGATTTTTTTTTAAGGATGCAATCAAAAGCTGATGAAAAAGATGAGCTTTCAGCTGTCACTTGAAAATTTCCAGGAATTCAGCATTCCGGATGGGGGTGGGAAGATCGTTCCACCAGCCAAGAACAGTGAACAAAAATATTCCGAAAAGTGATTTTGTGCCTCTCTGTGATGGTACCACAAGGCGATGCTCACCTGTAGATCTCAGGCTTCGTAAGAGTGAGTGGAAGTAGGAGTGCACTGAGCCTGTGGCTGTTCTATATGCAAGCATCAATGTCTCGAACTTGATGCAAACCGCAACCGATTGCCAGTGCAGGGAGATAAAGAGAGGTGTGACGTGGGCCCTTTTGGGCTCGTTGAAGACCAGTCGTGCCGCTGCATTCTGAATCATTTGTAGAGGTTTGATTTCGCATGATGGAAGTCCAGCCTAGAAATGACAAGGGCCTGGACAAGAAGTTGTGCAGCATGCTCCTGATCTTGGGATGATCTTTCTGATGTTGTGCAATGCAAACCTGCAAGATCAAGGAGTTTTTGCAGTGTGGTCTTTGAAAGTCAGCTGGTCATCAAAGATTACACCAAGATTTTTGATCGAACTTGATGGGGTAATTGTTGATAAACTTAACTGGATGGAGAAATCATGCTGTAGAGCAGTGATTCTCAAACTTTTTACAGCGGTGTACCCCCTGGGGCATTTAACATTCTTCTGTGTACCCCCTCTCTTCCACTTAGACTGCAGTTACACCTTTTCTATTAAAGGACAGTATTTTCCCCCTTAAATTGATTTACAGGTGCATTTTTTGGACCTTTATAGAGGCAAAGATTTTCTATCCTTATTAATTGTATCTTTCCATTAAGTGTATTGTTAATATAATAAATATAGCAATAAATGATGGCAACTCGAAGTAATAGCCTACTTGTAGACTTAAAAATAAAACCGCCAATAGGTGGCGGCAAGTCACTGTCTTAATGAGCCAGGTGTCGCGTCATTCATTCATTCATTCAGTAACGAAGCAAAATGCTGTATTTATGAATGGGTTATTAATCACTGACTCTCCGAATCGTTCAAAGCCGCAGATTCGTTCACTAACTAAACACCACTTGCTTGGAGTTGCACACCAGATGATACGGATTTCGTTGGAACTATTTTTATTTTGTTGCAAAATATAACAAACATGACAATATTCTGTTTAAAATGTAGGCTACATTTAAAATGTAAAATGTTCACTTAATATTACCTTATTTTTGTTGAACTGTTCTAAAAATTAATGTCACATCGTTTGGATATTCAGGGAAATTCTCATTATTGCGCGTATTTTAAACATGAAACAATAACTCACACAGGGTGTCTGTATCGAAGAGAGTTTAAATCGATCTCAATGTACAGTCCGTGTCAATATTTGCTCTTCATGCTATTAAGCGAAGATCTACTTTAAAGATACATTGAAAAGCAGCGCGATTTGCTAAAGCAGCATATTCAGCGGGCATCCTATCACATGCACACTGCTTGTGTGGATGTCGTCAGTTTTGACAGCAAAAGATGAGGTAAGCTGATTGGATATCATGTATTTGACCGTTTACAGCACCCCCATTTTCCTGTTTTTACATTAGAAGCGGCATTTTGCTTGTCAGAAAGACATGTTCGGTTTTAATGTTACTTTAAGTTGGGGTAGAATTAAATGAATGCCAAAACTCAGAATTTTGTTCGCATACCCCCCTCCGTCCCCTCACGTACCCCAGTTTGAGAACCACTGCTGTAGAGTCATAGTGGAAGGGAAGACAAGAAGCTCAGTCTTTGCCAGGTTGAGCTGTAGGCGATATTTTTCATCCGTGCTGTATGATGTGTCCGATTGCTTTCAAATTGCTATTGCAGTACTTTGCCATACACCAATTAATCTGCGCAGCAGCATCTCAAGTCAAACATACCAAAGATCATAATCAAAGTCCCAGAGGAGGGCGGGAAGGTGCTTAGGAGGTGGATGCAGGGCAGGACCAGAGATAGCACAGGTATAATCAAGAGATGAGTTGATGAGGTAGAAGCCAGGGTGGACTCTCCAGCCAGACTTCCATGACGCAAGCCCACGGAGGAGTCAAGGGAGGAGCCATGGTGGAGACAAGGGTCCAGGTGACCAAGATGGAACCACAGTGACAAACAACTGAGGTGGAGCCAGAGTGCCAGAGCATCCAAGGAAAAAGGTGGAGCTGGAGGGAAGGAGGAGCCCACCAGAGCTGAAGGGGTGGAGGGACAAAGCACAGCTGAAGGCCCAGAAGTCTATGGTGCAGGCAGAGTGATGACTGACCAAGGCGGAGTCGGAGGGATGAGGAAGCCCGATGGAGCCGAGGGAGCGAGGAGCCATGATGGAGCTGACTGGTCAACAGGCCTAGGTGGAGTGATTGGCATGGAGGTTCTGGGTGGAGCTAGTGGATCATCAATTCAGGGTTGGACTGGTGAACACTCAGCCTAAGGCTAGTTTATGGTGAACTGATCTGGATACGAAGGGCTGAGGGGAGAAAAAGGCATGGCTAAATTAAAGAGTTTCACAAATAGATCTCTAGGTAGATACAGGACAGACAAATATCTCAGTAACAATCTTCTTGATCGACATAGAACAGACGGAGTATTAAAGCACAGATCTCTCTGTAGACTCAGAACAGGCAGAGGAGGTAGGAGTGGGAGGCGGGTAGGAACATAGATTTCATTGATTGTTGGGTGTTGGGTAATGAAACGGGCTCCACTCCATCCCCTCATATTCCACTCATAGGGCCACAGAAACTGGCGATGTTGCTGGCTCACACACCTAAACAGACGTGGTTGGCTTAGGCTCCCGGGTGATCTGTGGATCAGGTATCCGCTCTGGCTCTTATATCGCAGCAGGCTCAGTCTGTAGTGTGCTGGTATAAACACGACGAGAACTGAAAATGGACTGAAAGGAATAAAGGGGATTAATATACAAATGAATGAATCAACTAAATTAACAACAGGTGTAACACATAACTAAATCGATGAGAAACCATAGCAGCAAAATGAAAACTAGGTCACAGAACTAAAACACAATCCCTTACATTTGTGAATATAGTTTAAAGTTTTATGCAATAAAATTATTACATAAACCTTCATTTATTTTAGATCTAAGAATAATCATTATTGGTCCAACCAAATCTTAAATCTGACTCGGACTATCAATTGATTAAAAAATAATTAATTAATCCCGCAGATTTCTGTAATTAAAGCAATGGATCGTATTTAACATTTGACTGCATATACATTTTTTATCAAATTAATGTGGAAACAACATACATTAAAATATTTGGTATTTTAAACATTTATCTAATGGCATTTTTACTAACAGTGTTTCCCCTGACATTATATTAAGGGGGCATTTTTAGTGTAGTCACTCTATTATATTGAGTCACGTTTTAAAAAACACTGATAAAAGCATATATACCCCCACTTTATTGGTATTTAAATAGCATATGCTAATGTTGAACTTATTCATGAACAGATGGCGCTGTATTAAGCAGTATATGGGGAAGTTGTGGCCTAGGCTAGTGTAGTTCCTCTCGAACATCCTAGTCTTCTCGAGCAAGTAACTGCAGCGCTGCCGATGACTTCCGTAACAATGGAAGAAACACGTTAAGTGGCGCGCTCTTGCTCTCGCTTGGGTCGCTGAGTGCGCGCACGCATAAGAATCCAACTCTTAACAGTGTAAATAACTCAGAATGCATGAAATGACATTAGACCCCCCCCTTAAGCGCAGCATATTGCAGTGACAAGCATGTTGCCAGTGACAACAGATAAGTACCACACATTCGCATTAAACTAGTACAAGCATTTAACTGAAAACAACTAAATGAGCCTAAACAACACGGATAGCCTAATGCCGAGTTCACACTGCACGATTTTAGCCCAAATTTTCACTTGCCGACAGGTTTTGCAAAATTGCCTAACTGCAGCGCTGCCGATGACTTCCGTAACAATGGAAGAAACACGTTAAGTGGCGCGCTCTTGCTCTCGCTTGGGTCGCTGAGTGCGCGCACGCATAAGAATCCAACTCTTAACAGTGTAAATAACTCAGAATGCATGAAATGACATTAGACCCCCCCCTTAAGCGCAGCATATTGCAGTGACAAGCATGTTGCCAGTGACAACAGATAAGTACCACACATTCGCATTAAACTAGTACAAGCATTTAACTGAAAACAACTAAATGAGCCTAAACAACACGGATAGCCTAATGCCGAGTTCACACTGCACGATTTTAGCCCAAATTTTCACTTGCCGACAGGTTTTGCAAAATTGCCGACAAATGCCCGAAATCGGAGGCAAATCTGTGCTCGTTCATGCGAGTGACAATCACGCAGTGTGAAATATCAAAGACGCGATCTGAGGGAATTACCGATGTGTCGCCGACGCCCGTGAAATATTTGGCATGCTAAATATCTGGAGCTGTCGTCGATTCTCAATCACGCTGTGTGAAATGAGTTCTGACTGAAAAACACATTGGCGATGACCTACAGCCAATGAGAGACCAAGATACAGGGCAGCGGGAAGTTCGGGGAGGCGTTATATGAAACGTAGTTTGCGGACCAGTGTTGCCAAATCCGCGATTGCCGCCGGTTGTTTTTTATGTCAGCAGGTTGAAGCGACCCCAATAACGTGATATTCCCTGGAATGTGAATTGTACCAGGAGCAGTGGCGGCTCGTGGGTTTTAAAATAGAGGAGGCACACTAATTGTATTGGTCTGGGATCCCTGCCGATTATTATTATTATTGCTTAACCATTTTAAAATGGCTTTTTGGTTGCTTTAGTCAGAAACTGTAAAGAAAACGACATACATACAGCAAGATAATATAATTTCACTTACCTGGCCTATCACTTAAAGCAAACATCCATCCCTTCTTAAAAGTTTGTGTTAAAAGAGAGCTGCCTGTTGCGCCATTTAATTAAGCCGACTGCTGTAACGTTAGCCTATATCCAGCTTAGGCTGTTTTCCCTAAATTTGTATATATACTGTTTGAATGACAGCTTGGTAAATCTGTTGGCAATCAAATATTCAATATCACTACTCATCATAAGTACTTGGTACATTATCAGCGCAGCGGCAGACGTTCAAACTAATATCACATAATTTATGTCTCTGTGATGATTGGTTGATATCAGAAGGGAGGCTAGCCTCCCTTGCGAGGTTTCTTTTCTCAACACTCCTCAGCGCTGAAAGTGAACACTCGATGGTGATTGGCTCATTTTTTTACCAAAGGAGGCATGAGAGCTCCGCTCTTACAAACAAAAATACACATTCTGAGACATGAACTGAAATGAATTGTGAATTTTATTAACATTAAATCGTCCTCCTCCCATTTTCACCTTAAAATTATGGGAAGACTGTGCCTCCCCTGCCTCCCCCGAGGAGCCGCCACTGACCAGGAGAACCCCACCAAAAATTTTTTTATTTTACTCCCCGAACGCGATTTTACTGGGGGACCCCCTCGAAAGCAATTGGGCTATTTTCTTACATTTTGAGTAGTAATTGGGCGGGTTTTGTAGCGAAAACCTGGCAACCCTGCACCAGACAGAGCTGTCGGCGATTCTTCCTATTGTGAAGTCATGCAATGTGAAACCCCCTTTCGCAGATCCATCGTGCAATGTGAACACAGCAGCAACTGAATGCTACCCCAGATAGTCACGCAGTGTGAAAACAACGGCGATCCGACGAGTTTGAAAATCGTGCAGTGTGAACTCGGCATTAGCAACACGCATGTTGCAGATAACCTGAGAGCATTAAATGGAACTTAGCTTGTGAAGATGTTCGAGAGAGTGAAACATAGCATCTGTGAAGTGTATGCTTGATCTCTTGATATCCTTCTTGGGGATGAAGTTCCCATCTGAACTTGTTCTTGAGTCAGTCACATAACTCGTGGAGTCCATGACAATAATGTAGAGATGCGTGAAGTAATGCTAACTCAGTCACTTCCGAATCAGGCAGCTTGTGATCAATGCGGTGAATTCACGTGTTCAAGTTAATGAACTTGAATGAATCGGAGGTGAGACCATTGAGGAAACGAATTCAACTTCTCTAAATTCCCGATTCCTAGTGCAGATGGTGTTTTGCCTGCCGAATTCGCCATTTAATTAGCTATTGAGCAATGCGAAAACTGCTGATATAACTGAGGGACCTTATATATGAATGCTTAGATAGGTGTTGTAATGTCTTTGATTACTTAATTTTATTAGGGAATTAATTATTATTAATTCATTCAGGGTTTGAAAGAACTCGAATCTGAAAATTCGAGGTCCACCTTATTAAAACTGAATTCAAATCTGATAGTTTACACTTTAAATCAACGGTCGTCCAGCGAGCCGGTGATCTCAGTATATTTTAACAACTTGAATCTTTGTATTTCCCTGGCCACGGGTAATACGTTCTCTGATAAGTAAGCTACGAGCTAAGTAACGTGATCTTTGGCAAAGGTTTTGACTTTAAAGTTATATGACACCAGACAATGATTCTTTATAAATGAAACACAAATTTTATTGGCTATTCTAGATTACATTAAAACTAAGCTAAAATACACACACACATATACAGTTCAGAAGTGAGTTAATGGAATTGCATGAAGTTTCAAAGTTCTAACTCGTTTTCACGAGTGGTTTTAAATTCAGCCTGAGAGAATTCACAAAGCAGATATTTTCTTATCTTTACTGCTTAACTCAATTCACCAGCGTCAGTTCAGCAGATAGAAGATTTTGTTTGTACTTGCGTTTGCTGAAAGCTGAGTTGTTCCTCGTGGCTACTGGAGGGGATTCCGTGGCTGATTGGCTGTTGAACTGGCGTCGGAATGACGTTTGGATGACGTCATTTTGGGGAAGCCCTCGTTGGATTGGTTGCTTTCTTGATGACGTAGAGGCTTGAGCATTTCTGCTGAAAAGTCTCTGTTTGCAAGGCTTTAAATTCTTTGAAGATCGCGAAGTGTCAACTGAAGTGTTTGAGTTCTATATGGTCGATCGCCTGATGGTTCAGCTTGTGAGCACAAGTTAGAGTGCTCTCCAAGTGGCGAAGAGCCTGCATTTGGGAGAGCAAGCTGCAAAAGCCTTCACTCGAGAGAGTAAACAGCGAGAAGCAATTGAATCTGCCTTGCAGTGGGGTTTTGATCCGTGGCATACGTCCAACCTACGGCGCGATCTTCCAATCGGCTTCTTGCAAGGTGGAGCGTGCATACATTAACAAGAGGCTTCAATTCATCACATGAGGACCCCTATAAAAGTTGTTAATACCTCTATAAAGTCTCTTAAATGCAAATATTGTACCTACTATTAAAGTTTACTTTATTTCAACATTCTGCATTTGTCGTGCCCATTCGTTCAAGATTAAACTTCACATATTACACACATTTTAATAACCTTATTTCCTAAATAGGGTAATAAACACTGATTAAAGTTGCACCGATTACATGAAACACGTCAAGCATATATATAAGACATACAACATATTATTTGTGAATCTGGTTGACCTGTTATGCGCATAAATGATTATCTGTTGAATGTCGGTTGTAAGTTTCGTGTCCCTTTGTTGCAACGACCAGAGCACGGTTCTGTTGGAATGCAGGATGTGAGGGGAATCATGTGTTAGTCACGTATAGGTCCCGTGCTGGCAGGCCTGAGGGCGTGATTAAATTACTGTCTTTTTCCTGTTTGGATATAATAGTTACATTCATTGGTGGTCACAAGACATCACGAGGAAGCTATAAGTTGTAGTCCTCATACAAAAGATGATTAGATTAATCCAGACCTCATGATGGCTGATAGGGGCATATCAGTGTCCGTTCATGATAGAAATCCCTACAGTGTCGTATTCCTATAGGTAGATGGGGATCAGCTGAGAGTCAGCTGATGCGAGCTTGACTAACGTGCCCTGCCAGAACTAACGCTACGCTTGATTTCTGTCTCTACATTACATGGTCACACTCTCTGTTTTGCAATCTCCCGATGTGCACACTCCCACTCCCACTAGTATTTGTGAATATTAAGTGAAGTGAAGTGACGTGACATGTGGCCAAGTATGGTGACCCATACTCAGAATTAGTGCTCTGCATTTACCCATCCAAAGTGAACACACACAAACCGTGCACCCACACCCGGGGAGCAGTTGGGGGTTCGGTGCCTTGCTCAAGGGCACCTCAGTCGTGGTATTGAAGGTGGGAGAGAGCGCTGTACATTCACTCCACCCACCCACCTACAATCCCTACCGGTACGAGACTCGAACCCACAACCTTTGGGTGGTTACTCTCTAACCATTAGGCCACGACTTCCCCCTAAGCCGCAAAACAACTATTTAAATATGATTTTTGCATGTCTCTGTGTTAATGAATGGCGCAGACGCACGGTTTTGTGTATTACTCGTACTGAAACGATTGTGACGCTTCTGGTGATATTAACGTCTGCCATCTCACTAATGAGGACATAAATACATGAACAACATCTCCAGAACTGCTCTGAGAGTCACTTCATGAGCATTTGACCATTTCATTTGAGTAAAACTATCATACAATGTTCCTTCAATGTTTTAATTGTAATATTAATTCCCCTTTATTTTCCAGAAAATACAATTTGTTTAATTTTCATTAATTAAAATATAAATTAAATTAATGTTTTATGCCTTAAAAATGTAAATACACAACACAGAATTTCTGAGGGAAAAAAATCATAAGGCTATTGTAAGAATAAATTAAACTTGTTTTTATGCTTTCAAATAATTAGACATGCTAAAACACATAATTTGGTAACAATAAAACATAAGGTTGGAAAAAATAAAAAAATGTTGGGTCCCAAACATGTAATTTTTGTTAAACTTTTAATAAATTGATGTTAAACTGTTTAAGTTTCATGATTTTAATTAATTAGACATGCTTTTTTATTAATACAATTTAATTTAACCATTAAAAAGGAGTCCAGAAAAATTTAAATGGAAAAAAACAGGTTTTCTGGTTTAAAAGGTTTTCTGTGCGTAAACCTAGGGGAAACACTGACTAAGTATTCTACTATAAATGAAGGCCAGTGTCACTGATAATATTGATGCCTCTGTTAAATTGATTTTTTTAGTATATACTGTATTTATGTGTATATAAAATGAGTATACAGCCATACAACATTACAATATATTTTACAATATATTTGAAAGCCAGGCCTAAACCTGTTTTTATGTATTATTTATAAACAATTACAGAACATTATAAAAAATATTATAATGACTTTTAATTTATGTGAACAAATTAAACAATATTCACATGGACCCATTATAATAAGTGTCACAATAACATTTAGCTGTGCCTTTTATATAGCGTTTACTGATGTTTCCGTCTCTGTCAATACCATTTCAGTTCTCAGTGTTTGAGTTGTCAGATACATTTTCTATTACTTCTAATTTTATGTGTGCAGGTACAGTATGTACAGTATTTATTTATTTTTACCAACAAACCAAACTAATTATTTGGTATCAATATTTTTATTTGAAGATTGATCCTCCAACATCAGTATAACAAGAATTTATACTTGTCTCCTTACACATTTGTGTCTTAGCTAATGAGACTAGCATGTTACTGTTGGGGTCAAAAACCGGTAGCCTGGTGGAGCTTGCAGATTAAAAGCATGCTACATGTGGGACTTGTACGTTGTGCCCATTGGCCTCCAGAGAGGTAGATGTAATTTTGTTAAAGTCACCATGAAATCAAAACGAACAATTCTCAGGGGCACGGGAAGATGCTTTTGGTTGGGGGTGCTGTGTTTGTCCGTTTTGGGGGGGGCGCTAGCGTCACGTGTTCATGAGGATTAGGCTAATCATCCCATATAGAAAACATCACATCACAAGTAAAATTAATCATGTTTATAAAGATAAACATGGGTTTATTATAGCCCACTTACAATTTACATTTCAGAGATCATTACAAATAAATTATTAAATGCTAAAACTGAATCAATTTAAATAAACAAACTTGGCGTTGCATTTGCAACCGTGTGAAAACAGGGGGTGCTGCAGCCCCCTCAGACAATTCTTATTTTTATGGAATGCTGCAGTATTTACAATAAATGATTTATCAGTACACATTTTCTGTTATTTATTGTTGTTTTATTATTGTCTTTTTATTTATTTTATTTGTAATCTTTAATCAAAAACATTTAACCTTGAATGTATGTCACATGAAAATGCAACCTTCATAATTGTACAGGAATGTTTAGAATGGAGACATGACTCCACTGAATAACATTGTTCATTGTGCTTTAACTAGGTCAAGCCAGTCTTGTTTATGGTCCATGCGGTTGTCACCAACTCTGACCTGCAGTTCGACCACACTGAGGTGGACTTTGGACACTGCTCCATTTATGAGTTTGCTCAGATTGCAGTGCGTCTCACGAACTGTTCCATATTACCTCAGGTGTTTGGCTTTGTGGGTAATCCTAAGGTGAGCACAATATTGAGTGCACACACTTCACAAAACTCCACGCTAAACAAATGCCACGTAAGCTATCACCTTATTCTGCATAATCATCACACATTAAACTGCAATGGCGCTATATGTAAATATGTATACACTACCAGTCAAAAGTTTTTGAAGAGTAAGATTTCTAATGTTTTTTTTTAAAAGAATTCTCTTCGTCTCACCAAGCCTGCATTTATTTGATCCAAAATACAGCAAAAGCAGTAATATTGTGAAATATTTTTACTATTTAAAATGTTTTCTATTTGAATATATTTTAAAATCTAATTTATTCCTGTGCTCAAAGCTGAATTTTCAGCATCATTACTCCAGTCTTCAGTGTCACATGATCCTTCAGAAATCATCCTAATATGCTGGTTTACTGTTCAAGAAACATTTATTATTATTATTATCAATATTTAAAACCGTTGAGTACATTTCTGTTCAGGATTCTTTGATGAATGGAAATATCCAAAGTTCAGCATTTATCTGAAATTAAAAGCTTTTGTAAAATTATACACTGACTATACTATTCAAAAGCTTGGAGTCAGTATATATATATATATATATATATATATACAGTGCACAGCATAAATGAGTAAATGAGTACATCCCCTCTAAAACTTTTTTAAAATATTTTATATTTATTCAGAGGGGGTGTACTCATTTATGCAGTGCACTGTATATATATATATATATATATATATATATACTTTATGAGGTACACTCCGTACCTCATAATGACAAAGTGAAAACTGAATTTTAGAACTATCTGTAAATGTATGTTTTTTTTTAATGTTTTTTTTTGGGAGGGGGGTGGGGCTTTATTCCTAAAATTATAGAAAAACTTTTATTTAGTAAGGATGCTTTAAATTGATCAAAAGTGATGATAAAGACATTTATAATGTTACAAAAGATTTATATTTCAGATAAATGCTGTTCTTCTGAACTTTCTATTCATCAAAGAAACCGGAAATTTTTTTTACTCCATTGTTTTCAACAATAATAATAAAAAATGTTTTTGAGCAGCAAATCAGAATATTAGAATGATTTTTGAAGGATCGTGTGACTTGAAATCACAGGAATAAACTACATTTTAAAATATATTAAAATAGAAAACAGTTATTTTAAATAGTAAAAATATTTCAAAATGTTACTGTAAGGATTCTGGATTGTTCTGTGTCGTGTTTTGCCCCTGTTTCTAGTCCTGTGTTTCCTTATTTGGTCCTTCCTGTTTCCATTAGGTTCCCTGATTAGTTCATCATTTGTTTCCAGCTGTGTTTAGTTAATTATCCCCATTTCCCTGTGTACTTAAGTCCTAGTCTGTTCAGTTTGTGTTTGTCAGGTCTACTCGTTCTCTACGTGTGTTGGCTCAAGTGCCTATTGTGGATTAGAGCCTGTGTTTCATGATTAAAGACTGTTAAACCTTTCCTTGTGACTCCAGCATGTTCCCTCAACAGCGTGACATGACAGCTACTGTTTTGCTGTACTTTGGATCAAATAAATGCAGGCTTGGTGAGCAGAAGATACTTCTTTAAAAAAACATAAAAAATCTTACTGTTCAAAACTTTTGACTGGTAGTGTGTGTATATGTGTATATATATGTGTGTGTACTGTATGTAAGTATTTTGCCCAAATGAATCAAAGTGAGGACAAAGCACAGTAAATACACAGAAGGAATCAAGAGTTTTGAGGAAAAAACTGGTGTCTGTGATTTGTCCTGTGACAGGAGGGTTTGGCTCAACTGTGCTCAGATTTAGAGAACATCTGAAGACTTTATAAAGATCAAATCTCCATCAAAAGAAAAAACTTAAATTTAATTATAAATTTAAATTTGATTATAAGATTCAGAGGCCTAGAAGATATATAAATGCATGTACAAATATGTATATTTCTTTCTCTTCAGTTTATTGACATCCAGCCTAATGATGGTTTTGGTACTTTGCTGCCTTCACAATGCATGGAGATTTACTTGATCTTCAGTCCGTCAAAGGCAGGGGAATACAACTTCACACTCACATGCAAAACAAGCATTAACAGGTAAGAAAAAGCAGTTTACATTAAGGTCAGCCACGCAGCGACATTTTTTAGATATTGAACAATGCAAAATATCTCTAAAAAGCACAAAACTTACAGTGTATGATATATAATTCAGTGAAATGAGAGCATAGCGTACAGAATTTCTACAAAATAATGCAGAGCAGTTTACCATAAAAAGCTATCTAGTTTTTTTTGTTTTATTTTATGTATTTTTAAGGAAGAAATTCTGTTAGAGACCCATTAGCGGTATAATGTGTTCTGTATCATAGAGTGATCACAAGCTGAAACTAACTCCGAGAAAGATGGGGGAAAGCGCATCACAGGTTATATCTCTGGTTTGCTCAGGGCCGTTTTTAACCATTTTGACGCCTTGAGGCCATTTCACACTGAGTCGACAAACGGCGCTTTCACACCGAGTGTGAAACGATTGTTCGCCTTCTGTTAAGTAACGCTGCATGCTAGGTGGCGCCGACCAACAATGCATTCCTCTGACATGTATCTCAATATACAGCATTAAATTAAGATAAATAAAGTTTGGTTCTACACCAGAAACACAAACTATCTATAATGCTTAGAAGAATACATCCTAAAACATAATTAGAAGTAGAGATCTAGAGAGTGAACACGCTCAGCATCCACTCTCTTCTCTCTTGCGGGATACTCTTCTTCGGTGTTTGTTTGTTTACACTGGTTTTCAAAACAGTGCCACCACTAGCCTTTTTGTGCAACAGCAGCTGCTACAGGCATATGATCTTAGCTCAAATCTCATTGGACGGCCCGTTTCATCGCGGAGTGACGGGGAAAAAATCGACACACGGGATGGAAAAAAAATCCTCGCTTTTCGCCGCAAATGATCGCACCTGATGTGAATAGCCCCATAGGGATCTATTGTTTCGATTTAAAAGTGTCATCGCACCAAACATTCGCGCCAAATTTCACGTTCAGTGTGAAAAGGCCTTTAGGCAAAATCCCTATTGGCCTATAATCCCTATATATATATATGTAGATCAGTAGCGGACCGTGCATTTTACACCTAGGCCTTCAGTGGCGTCCTACATGAATTAATCCATCTCTATAAAATATAATTGGGATTGGGCCTTATTCACCCAAACGTATTTATACTTTACAGGTAGCATTGGTATAAAACAAATAAGGTGATTACATGTGTTTTCAACATACCTCTGTGACTCTCATCTCCCCGCTGGTCAGCCGCTGCGGCCGGAAGAAAAGACCGGCTAATATAGCTCCACTCGGGAAACGGAGATATTCTTACGGAAACTTAAACCTGGCTTTATATCGTGCAAATAACATCAGCATACAATGCATCAAGCGATAAAAGAGTCAAAAATGAAAATTAACCTACCATACTCTAGTGGTTTTTCATCTTCAGGAGTCTTTCACAGAGCCGGTGCCGAGGAGGTGTGTGCTTGTTTTTCGCAGTCATTCGGACTACTGTTTTTAGATTTACTAAATATAGTAGGCAAATATTTTTTCAAAATGCACTGAAAATCTAAACCTGAGAAACAGAAATAAAAGTTTTACTAAGTTTTAATAAAATGATTTACAGTGATGCTGTTTGCTAGCTAGTATGCTGACCATCCAATCAAAGGACGAGAAAATGCTGACGTTATCGTTAGCCAGCTAGATGGCCCTGGTGCTGCCAACTCGAAATC
>NW_015505373.1:645207-670558 GCF_001515645.1 Sinocyclocheilus grahami
TTCACACACTGTTGTTGGTATTTTGGCCCATTCCTCCATGCAGATCTCCTCTAGAGCAGTAATGTTTTGGGGCTGTCGCTGGGCAACATGGATTTTCAACTCCCTCCAAAGATTTTCTATGGGGTTGAGATCTGGAGACTGGCTAGGCCACTCCAGGACCTTGAAATGCTTCTTATGAAGCCACTCCTTCGTTGCCCGGGCGGTGTGTTTTGGATCATTGTCATGCTGAAAGACCCAGCCATGTTTCATCTTCAATGCCCTTGCTGATGGAAGGAGGTTTTCACTCAAAATCTCATGATACATGGCCCCATTCATTCTTTCGTTTACACGGATCAGTCGTTCTGGTCCCTTTGCAGAAAAACAGCCCCAAAGCATGATGTTTCCACCCCCATGCTTCACAGTAGGTATGGTGTTCTTTGGATGCAACTCAGCATTCTTTCTCCTCCAAACATGACAAGTTGAGTTTTTACCAAAAAGTTCTATTTTGGTTTCATCTGACCATATGACATTCTCCCAATTCTCTTCTGGATCATCCAAATGCTCTCTAGCAAACTTCAGACGGGCCTGGACATGTACTGGCTTAAGCAGGGGGACACGTCTGGCACTGCAGGATTTGAGTCCCTGGCGGCGCAGTGTGTTACTGATGGTAGCCTTTGTTACTTTGGTCCCAGCTCTCTGCAGGTCATTCACTAGGTCCTCCCGTGTGGTTCTGGGATTTTTGCTCAGTTCTTGTGATCATTTTGACCCCACGGGGTGAGATCTTGCGTGGAGCCCCAGATCGAGGGAGATTATCAGTGGTCTTGTATGTCTTCTATTTTCTAATAATTGCTCCCACAGTTGATTTCTTCACACCAAGCTGCTTACCTAGTCTTCCCAGCCTGGTGCAGGTCTACAATTTTGTTTCTGGTGTCCTTTGACATCTCTTTGGTCTTGGCCATGGTGGAGTTTGGAGTGTGACTGTTTGAGGTTGTGGACAGGTGTCTTTTATACTGATAACGAGTTCAAACAGATGCCATTAATACAGGTAACGAGTGGAGGACAGAGGAGCCTCTTAAAGAAGAAGTTACAGGTCTGTGAGAGCCAGAAATCTTGCTTGTTTGTAGGTGACCAAATACTTATTTTACCGAGGAATTTACCAATTAATTCTTTAAAAATCCTACAATGTGATTTTCTGGATTTTTATAGTTGAGGATAGTTGAGGTATACCTATGATGAAAATTACAGGCCTCTCTCATCTTTTTAAGTGGGAGAACTTGCACAATTGGTGGCTGACTAAATACTTTTTTGCCCCACTGTATATATATATATATTTGTATATCATTTCTTTTCAGACACCAGTTTCTTGTCACATTCAAATTGGTTGTCACAGTAATGACACTAATTTGTGGAGATTCAGCACATTGTGAGTTCCACACTGAATGCATTATTTGTAAATTGACTGTTAAAGGCACAATATGTAAGATTTTTTATTAAATTATCCAAAAATCACTAGAACAGTGTTATATATTTTGCTGACTTGTGTACTTGCATTATCCCAAATGTTTTGAAGAATGTTTAAATCCAGAGAAATAGCCATTTAAATAGTGGTTCGTCCCTGGTCATTGCGTCGCTTGCCAGTGACGTCATACACCCTAGATTTTTGGTTTTGTTTTGTAGAAAACAGAAACACCAAAGACACTTTTATATGTTATGCATTTTATTAGACAGGTGACGACCGCACAGAGTAGCATTATAACAGAACTTTCAAATGTATCAAGTATGCTAAAACAGCGCTGTTTTACCCCGGAAGGAGCTGAAGCAGTCGACTGTGGCATAATAAAAGCTCTGCTGCTTTCGAGCCGTGTGTCATGCTCGTTCAGTGGCCTCATTTTGCATTTAAATGGCTTTCTGCCTCACTCTGCTTCATACTACGACGTTAATAAATCTTTAATACATTAGCTCATCCATAAACATGATTTCTGCCCGAGTCCCGTCGGATTGCATCGGCTGTGGAGATGAAGACAACAACTCCCATGATTTCACACTCAGTCACCGCGTCATCAAACTATGCCTTTGTTTCTTTGTTTGTTTTGAATACACCATCTAGCGGTGAAAACTTACATATTGTGCCTAAGATAAAAAATTTGCACAATTTATTGTCTGTAATACCATTGTGTAGCCACTAGATGCCTGCCTAGCCCTATGTAGCAATCCCTGGTTGGATTATATTATCAATCTTCTTTCCTTAAATGAAGTTTACCCAAAAAATTAATTATTTACCATTTTATTCATTATTTACTAGGCCTGGTGTTGTTCTAATGCTGTATGAACTTTTTCAGACAACAAAATGTTTTTTATTTATTTTTTTGACAAATGAATCAGCTTGGAACTTTAAAAAAAGTGATCCCGTGTGACTTGTGCTGTATATTCCAAGTGCTCTGAGGGCATACGATAGGGTTTGGTGACATTTGCTGCTGGTCTGCTGTGCATGACTGTGTCTTCAACAAGATTGTATTAGACAGAGCGTTGTGACATTGGACTGTTGTGACATTAACACTGCAGTCTGAAACTGCAATTTATGGTAGCAGAGTGGTATGACAGAGTATTATGTACTATAGTTCACATATAAAACAAAAATTGTCTTCATTTTAGAAATCTGGTCTCCTTAATTCTCTGTGAACAAGTCAACTGCCTCTACACTGCTGAATTTTTTTTTTTTTTTTTTTTTACACAAAATGTCGCTAGCTATATTGCCCATAACTATTTATATGAAGTTGGATAAGATTACAAGAAATATACATTAATATGATGATTTTCAGTAAAGCTGCTTTGAAACAATGTATTATGTATATATTATGAAAAGTGCTATTAAAATATATTTGGCTGGACAAATCTAAAAAATATATATATTCATGCATTTTATAGAAAGACTGGAGATCATTTGTAGATGTAAAAAATAATTACTCCCTGTTTCCTACATTTGAACAGGTTAATGTTTGGGGGGAAAAAAGCCCTGGTCACTAGAGCTAGATTTAAACATCATGATACCTTCATGGAACATTTGTGTGTGTGTTTGTGACAGATAAGAATACTTAAAGATAAGAACACATGTCTTTAACTCTGATGGCCCCATCTAGTGGCCAACAGTCCAAACTAAACTAGAGTTCTGGGGCTGTATTCACAAAACGTTTTTCTTACCACTAAGAGTTCTCCTAAATAGCAGTAAATGTTCTAAGGCAACAGTTTCCTCTTAAAACCTATTCACAAAACTGCTGAGACCAACTTTTACTAAGGAAACTAAGAGAAAGACGGGTTTATCTCGTTGCTATGGATGATGTCAACAAGCTTACTCACTATAGCCACGGTAATTGCCTGATAGGGGATGGGTCTCTGTCAGTGATTTATTCATAGAAATATTGTAAAGCACGATATCATGTTGCTATATTCAAATAAAGGTTTAAAAATAAAAATGTTAATTGCCACATTCAAATAAAGAGCAACTCTTCTGCACAGTGGTAACCTCAAAACTTTTTCTTCAAACCTCTTTAAAATCTCCAAACTTACTCACCATTACATGTATAACAACTCTAATATGTAATTTTCTTTAATTAAAAACACTTAAAATGACATTTTTGTCATGTTTACCTCTTAATGCAATCCCATGCAATCCCAAACACAAAATTAGTACGTTTTAAACATTTAAGTGGACTGAACATAATGGAAATAAGTTATGTAAAAAAAAAGATTTTTTTGTTGTTGTTGTTGCTCATTTTAACCAACTAATTTGAACAAGCTTTAAAAATCCATATCAGTATCATGTATTTGCAGTAAACATAGATCTTAACCATGTATTTGTACAGATCTATCGATCGAACTCTCAGAACATGCCTAAATATCAAGTTAAACCAACAATATAACATCAAATATGCATACATAAGTCTACACACATACAGGTACATATTTCCTAACAATGTAACTTTACGTTTTCAAGAACGCACACACATCAAAACAAACTATGATCGGTCTCGATGCAGCGGCAGAACATTCTGTGGACCGAACTTATCTGGGCATGTCCCTGACTCCGCCCACATGTGATGTCATTGAGTACTTCAAAATAAGAGTTCAACAGGGATTTTATACAGTCGCCCCCTAATTTGCTAAGAAAATTATAAATCAAATAAAAGTCCCTGTTCTCTGAGGTTATGTATCACTGGTGTCAGTGGGCACCTCTGGTAACACAATTAACTCCAGCAGTGATGGAGCAGTTCGAGTGGCATAAGTAATTATTGGAAACCGAGTCTACTGTCGAGGGCGCCACTCGAACTGCATCGGCTATGTCGCCGTTTGCTCTTCCCAAGCAGTTCTCTTGTGCCATAAACCACTTGAGGGAGGAAGGCATCCCGCCGCCCCATCAGCAAAAGATTTGGAGTGACTGGGTCGGTGTCAGATATCTCTGATGATACATAGCCAAGTGGTTTAGAGTTTAGTATTCCTTCGACCTCAACAAGACAGGACTTCGTCAGACACAATCTGATCCTTCAGGACTAGACAGGATTTATTAGAGCGGATTTCACGCTCCCAGGCTCCACCAAAATGAGGGGCATGTGGAGGGTTAAACTGAAAGGAAATACTCCTTTCACTCGGTTTTTCTTTGATTGCTGGCTCAAGTGCAGAGAATGTTTCTTGGAGTTCCCGATTCCCACCTCTGAAATTTGTGCCCTGGTCAGAGATTAATTCGAAGGGTTTGCCTCGTCGTGCAACGAAGCGACGTAAAGCCATGAGAAAAGAGTCCATACTTCTGCCTATCTTTACTGTTAATGGTCCGAAGCAATCAACACATTCAGGACCGGGATGAGGTAGTCGGTTGTCATAGTCTTGTATTATCAGTTTAGTGATGGGGTGATCAGGTGCCAGTACAATAGGATGTAAGGTATCAACTTCAAGTTTCTCAGCCTTACGAAGATGACCTCCGACTCTAATAATTCCCAAGGCTTGATCATATTCAGGTGACAGAGTACTTAACCTACTGCTAGTATGTATGACTTTGCCATTCTGAAGAGAGTGGACTTCATCAGGGAAGCTATCCTGCTGGGCTTGTCTCAGAAGAAGCAGTTCAGTATCAATGTGTTGTGCTGCTAACATTGGGGGTTCTACTGCGACGTGTACAGACTGGTAAGTGGCTTGGACTAAGTCTGCCCATGTGGTGTGCTGCTATGGATCTGGTAGTGAAGACTGAAGGACAGCCACATGAGCACAGAAGAATGACTTTCTTAAATCATTCTCATCGGTGGAGGATGAGGTAGGTTGTGTTGGCCAGTGTTCTGGTGACTGCTGGAGGAAGTGAGGGCCCTGATTCCACTGACAAACGTGATAGAGCTCATAGAGAGATTTGCCTCTTGTAATATCATCAGCAGGATTTAGTTCAGAGTCCACATATCTCCATTTCTCGGAATTGGTCAGCATTGATAGTTGCTTTTAGGGTGCAACACAGGATCTGGCCATAATAAATGAGGTATGGATCCTTCCCTTCTCGTCTTGGAGGAGCAGATATGCCACTGAACCATAAGCCCGCTCAGAGGCATCACAGAACACATGCAATTCGATTTAGTCTTTGTCAGGTTCTGGACAGATTGGGAAATATCACCTTGGCATGGTTACAGTACAGTGGGAAGATACTGCAGTTCATTGGTCCACTCTTGCCATTTGTCGAGCATCTTCTTTGCAATGCAGTCATCCCAGCCTCTTTTGCTGATCCACAGAGCTTGAACAAGGATCTTAGCTCGGGTGGTATAAGGCAAAATATAACCAAAAGGGTTATATTGCGAGGCTAGCACTCTAAATGTTTCGCATGGTGGGCTCCTCAGTTGATAGCGGGCGATTACGATAGCCAAGCTTGTCAGAGGTGCAGTGCCAAGAGAGCCCGAGTGTAGACTATTGTGGGTCTGTTTTGATTACAGTCAGCCATAGCTCACAGCTTTCCGATCGTGCCTCAGTTGGTAGATGAGCGATTACCTCTGGGTAGTTACTGACCCACTGCCTTATTTCGAACCCTCCAGCTGATAGTAACACACTAATTTTGTGTATGAGCTGTTTGGCCTCATCGGTTGAAGAAAGGGACTGCACACAATTATCCACATAGAAGGATTTTAACACTGAATCTACTACCTCTTTATTGCCATCGTGATGGTCCATGACATGACACTGGAGGGCGTAGATGGCACAGCATGGGCTACATGTGGTGCCAAATGGAAGAACGTACCACTTATAGATGTCAGGACTCCTCTCCTTTTCCAGATCTCTCCACAAGAAGCGCAGCAAAGGCTGATTTTCTGGAAGGAGGCGCACTTGGTGAAACATTGAACGAATGTCTCCACTGATGGCCACAGGATATTGTCGGAATCTGAGGAGAACTCCCAGCAAGGATGGACCCAATGTAGGTCCTGGGAGTAATTGGTCATTCAGAGAAGCTTGGCATTACTGATAAGAGCAGTTGAACACAACCCGGGATTTGTTATTGTGATGTACAAGATGGTGGGGAATAAACCATGATTCACCCTTAGCCTCTTCAGGAGTGAGTTTCATCGCATATTCTGCCTGTCGCATATACCTCTGCTAGCTCTGAATTACTATTCAAATGGCGCTCAGTGGCCCTTAGAAGAGCCATGGCTGACTCTGGACCTGCATGCAAGACTCCATCCAGCTCAACTCTCTTTGTTTTTGTTTCCAGCATTGTGAGAGCATCTCTGTCCTGCTTGGATCGTGTCATGTCTTTCACAGGCTGAAAGGGAAGTATGTTTACTTGCCATAGTTTTTCAACATGATGAGACTGATCTTGTGTGGGAGAGCGAGATGTTCAGACAGGTAGTCTCCAATGGCTGGCCTAGGAATGTAGTTGGACCCTGGATGGCCCAGCCCAAACTGGTACTGAATGGAACAGGACTGCCCAACGGGGCCTTGAGTACTTATCATTGGTGTGATAAGATGGGGGTAATCAGAACCGATAAGAAGCATGGGCTGTACCTCTTTGAATGTCTCTCAAATGTTTAGCTTGTGTGCTGACATGAGATTCTGGCTTTCTCTGTCTTCTTTGAAGCTCCCTATGAAATGACAAGAGAGAAAATACTGTCAAGTTCAACAGAATAAATATTAACATCAAAACTGAAACTAAAATAAAATATTTTTGTGTGAGAGATTAATATTTTATTACATAACTTACATAATTTTATTACAACATAACTTTTTGTACTGAAACCAATATCTTGTGCACTAAAAATGTCTCAATGTAGATTTTGGTTAGCTTAATAGGTACATTTACCCTAATGTGATCAGTGTTTGCGTAAATAGATGTGTTGCGGAATTTGAATATTAACATAATGAAATGAACAAAATGACTTGAAAAAGGATTTGTTCATTTTGCTGAATGAGATTTAAAGATCTATTTCATTAAAATGATCTGAACTTCCCATCACTAATTCACAGCAATCGTAATAAATGCAAAATGTTTGCCACTTATTTGGCATGTAGATTTAATGAACAAGATGTTACTTGTCACTGGCATTAGTGCAGTCATTGCTTAGAATCATTGTAGTTTTTACATTCATGTCAAGTCAAGTCACCTTTATTTATATAGCGCTTTTAACAATACAGATTGTGACAAAAAGCAACTGAACAGCATTAATTAGGAAAATAGTGTCAATAATGCAAAGTGACAATAGTAAACACTCATTTTTCAGTTAAAGACAGTTCATCATTGAATTCAGTGATGTCAACATCCAGCTCAGTTTAAATAATATCTTTGCAATTATGTCAACGATATCGCTGGAAATGAAGTGTCCCCAACTAAGCAAGCCAGAGGCAACAGCGGCAAGGAACCAAAACTCCATCGGTGACAGAATGGAGAAAAAACCTTGGGAGAAACCAAGCTCAGTCGGGGGGCCAGTTCTCCTCTGACCAGACGAACCAGCAGTACGGAAAAATCAATATAAGACGTAATAAAACAGACGATGAACAATATTAACAGCAATTATTATATGATGCAATCAAACTTATAGCAAAATGTGGTAGTTCTGGATGTTGTTTCAGGGTTGGCATCATCTGAGGTCCTCTGAGGAGTTGCATCATCTCTTCTCAGGTGTTCTGGATCCAGACTGAAGCTTGTGTAAATCCTAGTTACCACGGGATGTTAATCCCGTGGCAAAAGACAGAGAAACAAATACAAACATAATTAAAGCTGCAAGCAGCGATGAACGGGTGGTCTACTCTTCAGCACAATGGTAATCACAAAAACTTCCACATTACAGAAACTCTTTAAAATGTCAAACAGTTTTTCTTTTTCTTTTTTCTGCGACTAACTGACTAACCAACTAAGCCTTTTCTTATCAAATATTGTTTAGTCAACTAATAGGGGAGCAGCCTTAGAAAAGTGTAAATTCATGGAATTGCATTTAGATTCATGTACGTTGCATCGGATTGCTTTTTAAACATTGTTTTTTATAACTAAACACACATTTCTGAGTTCAGCGTACTTGCAAATAATATCTCATCATAAACAAAGAAATGCAGAAAAGTGATGATTATAACAGGAGTTATAATCAGTGATTATTATAGCAGGAGTTTTTGCATAAATTGCACTAGACTAGTCTAATGTCATGGACTGACACATTTGTATGTGTAGCCAAAATATGACAAGACATTTCCCCAAACACAAAAACATTTCTACATGTGTTTTCTATTAATCGACAATTATAATCATTATTGCAGTATCTGAAGCAATAATCAACAATAATGATTTCATGTTCTTTTCATTTTGATTGAGTTCCTTTTTTTATGTATAATTTATGTACAATTTTAAAGAGTTTGTTGTTATTGGTAACAGTTTATAGTTTTCTGGTTGGTTGAAATAATTGGTTAAAATTAGTTAAACTTGTTCAAGTATTTGACATTAAGGACAACATAGATACAATTAATAAGGAAATGATAAAAGTTGTTCTTATGAATAAAAAAAGGCCCCTGGAAATCAATTCCAGGGGGCAAATATCGCCCCTTTATGGAAGAGTTCATTTCTGACTCTGGTTCTATCCTACGTCCACACTATCACGTCCAGGTCCATACTGGATGGGCAGTAATGCCCACTCTCCTCTTCTCTCTCACTAATGTTGGTCATGCTCACTCTAGCTTTTCTGTAACTGCCCCTTATTCTGTAAGTCAGGGGTGCTCACACTTTTTTGTGTAGGGGATCTACTTTTCAAATGAGAAACTCACAGAAATCTACCAAGTGAAAAATAAATAAATAATAAAATACATATAAAATAAATAAATAAAAAAGCTTGTTGGGATGTTTCTTTATATTGCATTAATTTAATTATTAACTTTTTAATATATAAAAAAAAACAATGTTCAATTCTTTGTACCCCCATAGAACTGGGCCTGCATTTACGTAAAGCAGTGGTCCGCAACCTTTTTTACTCCAAGACCCCCTCATCTCCAAATCAATACTGCAAGACAAACCTTTTCTATTCTCTAAAACCTTTGTATTCTAGTTATTACTTTTCAATTACATGTAATTACATTTAAACAAAACAAATTCAAGATAGATTTAAACATTCCATGTTTTTTTTTGCAAACATACTTTGCAAAAATGTCACTGCAGATATTCCATACAACTTAAACGTTCGTAAAGCTCAATTATACAGTAATAAATAAGCAGAAGTTGACCTGCCATACCAAACAAGACCACAGGGAGATGCCAAAGGACTGCATATAAACTACTACGGATCCATTCAGAGTCATATGGAAGAGGATTAGGGCCAAGCAACAATAAAAAAATAAAACCATCTTGAGATTAAAGTCATTATAAAACGAGATTAAACTTTGTAAATTTCAAGAAAAATTATGAAATAAATTGTTCAGATTAAACATTAAATTTCGAGAAAAAATTTCAAGATAAAATGTTGAGAATAAAGTCATTAAATTACCAGGAAAAAGTTAATCGGTTACACTTTACTTGAAGGGGTGTGCATAAGACTGACATGGCACCTTCATAATCATGACATGATATGTTTATGACAACTGTCATTAAGTGTCATTCGCTCAGTTATGTCATTTTTAATGCAAATATGACATTATTTGACCTAACCCTACCCCTACCCTTACCCCTAACCATAGCCCATAACAAAGACATCTCAAACAATGTCATCTTTGCATTAACAATTACATAACTGAGCGAATTCTTCTGTAACAGCCCATCTACATCGCACAGAACAGAAAGGATGGGCATAACTGCCATTATCCCTCCGAAACCTGGGTTCCCTTGTAGCACATATGAAAGTGCTGATACAGAAGAGTGGAGTGGGCAATAACACTACTTGTGTCTCATGTGATTACAGAGGGAGCATATTGTTACAACCTTTGCACTCCCAGTACCGGAGAGAGCTACATAAGCGGAAATGAGACACAACCTCCATACTCAGATATAATCATATTCTTTAATCTCCTAGCTCCACAGTGATGCAGAGAGCGTTGTGTCAAGCTTTGTGTATGCTACAGGAGATCCAATCTCTACAACAGTCATTAAACGTTTTTTTTTTTTAAGCTGGAGGAGTGAGAAGCATAGGGAGCAGGGGCATACATTTCGTCTAACAGTAGGGGGGGGGGGGGGGCATAACATTTCTCAAGAGCAATTTTTGAAGAGGACACAAATAATACAGCTAAAATTGTACTTGTAAGGATATGTATACAGAGAGGAATGGCTTACTACTATTAGTGCAGCAGAGACCGTGCCAAATTAGACAACCTAAAGCTGTTGTGGACGCGCCATGACAGCGCTCGTGTCTGTTGTAGACATTACTAGTGTTGCCAAGTCAGCGGTTTCCCTGTGGAATTGGGCTATTTTATCACTGTTGCCGCGGGTTGTTTTTCATGAGTCAAATTAAGCCAGTTAATCGATGTAACAAAAATCGATGTAAAAAAAAAAAAAAGGTAACATGGTCTGGATGATATACTGAGCATGTTTACCCATGTGTAACACCTCCGGTTCTACTTCATCCTACTCTTATCAGGATTCAAACCAGCATCCCTGGCATGGGAGGCGGGCACATTAACAAAGTCGGTAAAGACGGCAGCCTCTAGCATCAGTCATAGTACCTTTTGAGGCCAGAAGAGTAAGTTTTACCCACACAGCTCTTACTAGTTGGCCTTCATTACACCCATGGTGGTGAGAGCGAGAGGGTTTGAAACCCCACCTGCTCTGCCTCAACTGTGACCATACTCTGCACGCTGCCTCTGCGAACATGGGATCAGAGCCACGATGTTGTAGTTCAGGCTACAAAATCAGGCAAACAAAAGCAAACAATATCTTTCCACACAGCACATTCAGACATGCGGCTTCCTGAAGACAAAAGAGCTGATGATGTGTTTTTCAGGTGCTCTTTTATACCCTGCCACAACAGTGACATCATTCTGTTGCCATAGCCAATCAGAAGTTGGCGTGTATGCACACATGCTTGAAACACCAGTTCTAGTCCAGTGTTTCCCAAATGTGTCTTGGAGTCCCCCCAGCAGTACACATTTTGTATGACTCTCTCATCTAACAGACCTGATTCATGTTATCAGCTGATTGGTAGAGAATGCAAGACCAGAATTGGGTGTTGTGCCTAGCTAAGAGGTGTATCTGGGTTTGTATATGGTCCTCTTTGAGGGAAATTTAATGCGGCGTCATGGTTTTGATGCTATGGAAGTGTCTCAAGGTGTGACGTGTAGTAACAAGCCAATGATCCTTGGCAGATGGCAGTCCTTTGATGTCACATGGAGTGCCTGTGCACATAAAATAGTGCCTATATCACACATCATCAAGTGAATTAAGTGCATGTTGAAATGAAAAGCAAAAACTCCTTGATACCATGGTCACTCTCTCTGGACTTTATGGCACTGCGGTTGACACTCTCTTTGTCCTCCCTCCAGCAAGTCCCTCCAGTTGAGGTGAGATGATGCAACCCCCTTTTGTTCTCAGCTGCCCTCCCTCAGGCACAGCTGGAGGTTCCAGGCAGCAAGTATTGGTCCCAGGGTTTCTGTGGCTCATGGTCACCCTCCTCCTGATCAGTTGAACAGATTAACTTTTGCAGTGAGTGAACATGGTGAGATGATGTGACCCCCTTTGCTTTTCAGTTGCCCTCCCTCCAGTATAGCTGGAGATGTCTGACATAACCGCTTTACAGAAGGAGTGGTCGTTGTGAGATGATGCAACCCCTTTGCTTTGTTGGTTGTCCTCACTCCATCACACTTGGAGGTTTCACGCAGTAATGACTGCTGAGAGATAACTATTGAAGGAGTGGTTGTAGTGCAACCGCTTTGTTCTTTTTAGATACTCTGCCTCCAGTACCACTGGAGGTGTTAAGCAGTTGGCCATGAGCAATAGGAATTGATGAGACAATGTGGTGTTTATATCAATATTAATAAGTGTTACAAAATACCATTTCTCATCAGTCCGCCTCCAGCATATCAGCTGAGAAGTGTTGGGGTAAACGTGGTTATTTTGTTTGCATATTTCTTGAAGATTCATGGGGAATGGGTGGGTTAATAGAATGTTGTGTGCACTGAGAGCAGTGCTTGAACCTGTTGAGAATTAGAATCTGTGTTAATATGCTCCTCGTAGGGGTGGTAAAGCTTAGCTGTCCTTCAGTGTAAACTGGAGGATGATGCACGCTTGCACATTTCTATACTCAGTGGCAAAATACTTTGTTTTCTCCTGATGGCTAGATGTTGAAGTAAAAATTGGGGATAGGAGGGCGGTTTGTATGTCTGTGGACGTCCTGCTCCCTTCACCTGCCCCTCCAGCACTATGCTGGAGTGATACTATTGACATTTAGTCTGCCTTTTCCCCTATTGGTCCATGGAGTAGTATGGCTGACAGGGCATCCTTCTTTAGTAAGAGCTATGATGGCAGATAGCGAGAGCATGTCTTTTTCATCACTCTCCCCTATTATTACTCTTCCCTAGGCTTTAAAGTAAGGTTATACACTCCCCTGTGGAAGGGTTGCTTTCAGTTGCCTCTTTCTAAATGGGGCACCACTCACATAGTTTCCACTCTTTCTGTTAGCTTGTTTTTTTGTTTTGTTGTTGTTTTTGAATACCAAATTTCAAACTAATCAACACCACATTGTTTATTCTTGAAGTGAACTTTTATTACGTGTGTTGTAAGGCACCCCTTTTTACGCACAGGCGCTCCATGTGACGTCATAGGACTACCGTCTGCCAATGATCATTGGCTTGTCTCTACACGTGCTTCGGATGCCAGTCACACCTGCATGCTTTATCGTAGTGTAAACACCATGACGCAGTGTCTTGTTTCCTTGTCAAGGAACCAGGTTATATAGCCCTAAATGTTTGATTTATTTCGTCAGAAGGTCTTTGATCTGCCTGGTCACATCTGTTTTTTCTTGGCATTATCAGCTGTTGCTAGGCCTGGTCCTGTATCCTGTTTGGTTATACTCTTCTGCAGAATGTCTGTTCTGCATGATTATTTCTGATTACTTGATTTTGCTTAAATTTATTGATAATATTTTTCAGTCTTCTAACTTATGCTTTCTATTCTTGACTCAGAGACTTCCTGTTATCTTGTCATGCGACTGCCATCCAACCTTCCTTGAAACTCTCTGATTGTTTGGTTGAGTTTGGAGGGACAGCGGTGGGAGACCGGACCACTGCAGTATTGTATGTGGAGAATATCAGCACAGGGCCTGAGGCTGCAGCCCGGCTCTTCACCTTCTCTGTTCCGGAAAACTCTGACATCACCATCACACCTACTTCAGGAAGAGTTCTACCTGGACAGGTATTGCTAATGACTTCTGCAGTTTACAATCTGCTTTATTATCCTGTTAGGCGAGATCAGAGCTTGCTGTCACATTTTGCTACAGTGAATATTTCTCATAGAAGGTTTATTTTTGATAGTCATATTAATATAGACATATACCTTAATATTTGGACACAAAAATATTTAAATATTATTTCACTTGGAAAAGTTTCTTACAGTTCACTGAACACTAAATTAGGTAAGTACACTACTGATCAAACGTTATAATAATTATATCAAAAGTTAGAATAATTAAGACTTAATGTCTCTGTTTACGGATGCCTTCATTTGAAAATACAATAAACAATGATATTGTGATGATATTACGATTTAAAATGTCAGCGTTCCCATAGCATCAACATCATAATAGCTGTGTCCCAAATGACGCACTATACACTATGCACTTATACACTATGTACTTATGCACTATGCTCTCAATCATGTAGTGTATGAATTATAAATGGTTATTTTGTCATTTATAATCAGAGTCTGGTAGCCCCTCACCCTGCGCTATGTAATTAAAGCTGCGACAGTAGATTGCATGAAGTGTCCAACATTCCACACTTCATTTTTTTGGTTATTTAAGTGCATCATCCGGGTATTTAAAGTGCACTTTTTCTTTTTGGAATATTCAGTGTGAACGCACTACTCGCACTATTTATACTACAGAACGTCATAGAATAGTGCATACGTGCGCGATTAGGGACGCACCTAATGTCTAATTGTGCCCTCTTTGATTACATATGTAAACTGACATGATTTCTGAAGAATCATGTTGAGTAATGGCTGTTAAAAATCCAGCTTTGACATCACATAAATTACATTTTAAACTATATTCATTCAAATAGAACAGATCATTTACATTTTAAACAAAAAGTACTGTAATTAGTGAAGTGTAAAAAATTTAAAATATGTTTCAGTTTTCTAAAACATGACACACACACACACACACACAAAGAAACCTTTCAAATCCTACATCATATAGTGAACAGTGTTTTTCCTTTTGTTAATTTGTCAGTGCAGTTTTTATGATTTTATCATATTTATTTGATTGATTTTATTTAATTAATTGATTTTAATTTACCCAAAATAGTTAATGAACTAGATGTTTGAAACCAACATAGAGAAAATAAACAAAAGAATGGATGCTTACAGATTTTTGGCAGCATGAATGGAATGGATCTCCCTTATATGTTTGCCTTGAATTTTTTTTAGTGAAAATAGACTCAGCTCTGTTTATTTCAGCATTCATTTGTGTGCCTTCACAGAAGTGTCTGGTCCAGGTTACATTCAGCCCAACACTGTCTGATGACGTCATCAACGCAGAAGCTCTTCACTGGAGAGAGGAATTTCATACTGACACCAGCAACTGCCAACATACAGAACCTGATGCCAAAGTAAGGAGCATCACGATGTCCAGTACAATCATGCCACTTCTTACACAACATACAGCATTAACAAGTGTTGAACAGTAACTTCCCTGCTATCTTCATTCGTTTACAGAGCAAAATAGAGGCTCCATTGCTTTTGGTAAAAGATCATGGCAGCAAAGTGATGCCTGCAAATGGCAGCCCCTTCCATTCCCCAAGCCCAGCAGATATTCAGGCAGGGTACGCAGGTCAAGCAGTCTGTGTTTTATGACATTGCCATAAGGGTCAGGAGACAGTTGAAAATATGATTATGTTTATATTGTTTCTTCACAGCTCTTTTGAATATTTGGCTGTAAAGGCTTCACTATTGCACTCTTTTACTGAGCGTCACGTTCGCTATGTCATATCCTGCTTCAACTCTTCATCAGACTTAGTGCTGGAAACATCAGAGGAGCCCAGATACAGGTGACGTGAGAATAAGATTTTGAGAGGGACTGATATATAAAGTGTTTTTTTCCTTCAAAACCTCTTCAGATGTTCAAAAAGAAATTTAAGGTTCACAAAGTATTTTTTATGCTGTAGTGCTGTAAAAAGTGTATCATTAGATTTTCAACCAAAATCTATGAATGCATAAAAGTGACCATTCATAAACAGAAAAATCAAGTGAGATACATCTTCAATTTATCAATTAAAGAAGGTTATATAGCACCCATTGCCCCTCTGTAAAGCTGCCCATACACTCAAAATCTCTCAAAGTCACTGGATTGCATCTATTGGGAATCAGGGATGTATCAATGCTTTTCTCAGATCATATATTTTACAATTCAACGAGCACACTGTAGTTCTCTTTCTAAAGAAACTTTGACACCTTAACAGATGTAAGATGTTACCCTTCCTAGTACTTTGAATGGGGTTTGGAGCAGGGCTGTGCTTCCTGGAGCAGGATTATGCTCATTTATGCTTATCTGTAAGGTTGAGCCTAGACAGATGGATGCTGTCACCCTACCCAATTCGTTGACTGGGATTTGAAGCAGGGCTGTGCTTTCTGGCAGGTATCATTTTTACAAGTAGAGCTGAATCTATTAAATTAGGCATTAAAGCAGGGCTATACTGCCTTGTGAATATCTATAAGCTTGAACTTGACAGATAGCGCTGTCGCCATCCCCAATTCATTGACTGGGTGTTTAAGTAGGGCTTTGCTCCCTGGGCAGTTTTCCTTAGAGTTAGAAACAGACAGATGAAGTTGTATATATAGTTAATAAAATAGAACTATGCTCCTCTGTGTATGTCTGTAAGGTTGAGCTTGACAGATAAGGCTGTCACCCTCCCCAATTTGTCGACTGAGTGTTAAAATAGGGTTATGCTCCCTGGCAGGATCACACAGGTGAGATTTTTTTTGGTTTGTATCCACTCTCTGTCCACAAAGGCAAGGGGCATCAGGCTACAGATTTGTTTATTTGGGCCACCAAGGAGACGGCCTGTGCCATTGCCTGCTCTATGGCAGCATTGGTGGCCATGAAGAGGCATCTCTAGTTAAATCTCTCTGGCATTAGGGAAAGGGACAAGTCCTTCCTCCTGGCCTCTTTGGCAATGCAGTCAATTTTGTCACCAAGAAGTTTCAGCAGGCCAAAAAAACAAGCAGCAGTGTTCCAGAGGTTCATCCCTTGCCAAACCCAAGTCCTGGGGGCTGCTGCCAGGAAGCCCAAGCCATCTACAAGCTCCTTGCACCACAAAAAGCAGAAGGAGGGTGTTGCCTCTTGAGCCCCCTGCGAAACTGGAGATCAGAGACAGGAGGGCCCTCCTGTCACAGTTTGGGGGCATGATTTGAGACCCCCGGGTGAAGATTTGGAGGCTGTGGGGTTGGCCCCTGAGTGGGACCAACTCCTAAACTCTGGTCTCTCAACCAAGCTTGTTGAGACCAATCTAAGCTCTAGAGCTTCCTCCATGACGAAACTGACATTCAGACACCATTGGCATGAACTGGAAATGATCATTGCTTATGGAAAAACAGAGGGGGTGAATTTTTTTCCTTATGTGTCTGCCTGGTGATCCGTTGCTATTATCCACCGGCCTTGTGACCATCACCATCACTACTTAACGTTATGTGCCTGCCACTCATATTCATGTTCATATTGCTCGTAATTGTAAATTATCTGTATATTTTGTCATGTATTTTAATGTGAAAAGTTATTGTTATTTGTAGTTTAAATAGCCTATATCATGGCAATATCACATGAGCAAAAGTGCATTTTTCCTGAATATCAGCATGATTGCAAATGTGATATTTTATATAACAGTTCAATTATCAAGAAATTCATTTTTGAATGAGTAAGACATTTTAAAAAAGTATTTTCTCTTTTCCACTTACAAAAATAGTTCCAAACAAAGCCAAGGCACAGCAGTTGTTTCTCTTAATGAATGAATCCGCAATTTGAACAAATCATTTGAGTGAATAATTCAATGGTCCATTTTTTAAGACATTCACTTGCTTCATTCCTGACTGAATCAGCTGTTTAAATGAATTGTTTGAATGAATGATTCTATGACTCACATGTCAAGTAACTTGCTGCCACCTACTGGCCACTTTTATTTACAGATTTAAAGGTGACGTATCATGAAATATGACTTTTCCTGGATTTAAGTGCTATAGTCAGGTCCCCGGTGCATCTACCAACCAAGGAAACGTGAAAAAGTTTAACCCAGTAACTTTTTTTTGGTAAGCCTTTTTCTGCAAGCGTCTGAAAAAACAAGCGCGTCTGATTTCGCTCCCTTGGTGACGTGGCAAAGGGATCTCTTTATAATATTATTACCTCTTGATCTGTAAGTTTCCACCCACAGCGCCGTAATTTTGATTTCGCAAGCAACAATGGTGTACCAGCTCTAATGCCGTGGCGAAAGATTGAGCAAAGCATGTTAACTGTTCTTTTGTTGGCTGCACAGACGAGCACAGAACACTATTTAGAGTCCCAGCCTCAGAGGAGACAAGACAGCAGTGGATTTATTGATTTATTTAATGTATATTGCTGCTGCCACACAGATCTAAAATAAACATGCAATTTGTTTCTTATTTATTATAGTGTGTGAATGAGAACTTAGTTTAGTACTCGCATGCTGTGACAGCCGCTTTCTGTCCGTTTGTGCTCAGAAAACCGTATATCAGAAGTTTAAACGAATATGGTTTAAAACGCATGATTTCAGCGCGATAAACATGATAATCAGAACCAAAACAGATGTTTTTAGCAGGTACGAGCTATAATGGCACAGCTCTATTCTGGAAAAGGGGGCGGGGAGCAGCAGCTCATTTGCATTTAAAGAAACAGGCCCGAAAAACAGCGTGTTTCTGCTTCCACTCAAAATAGGCATTTTCAAAATGATATAATAAATTATCTGTGGGGCATTTTTAGCTGAAATTTCATAGACACATTCTGGGGACACCAGATACTTATATTACATATTGTAAAAAGGGGCATAATATGTCACCTGTAATGTACAATTTCATTTTTAAAAGATTCTATGTTCCTATATTCAAAATGTTATACAGGTGCATCTCAATAAATTAGAATGTTGTGGAAAAGTTCATTTAGCAGCCCAAATCATCACCGACTGTGGAAGCTTCACACTGGACTTCAAGCAACATGGTTTCTGTGCCTCTCCACTCTTCCTCCAGACTCTGGGACCTTGATTTCCAAATGAAATGCAAAATTTACTTTCATCTGAAAAGAGGACTTTGGTCCACTGTGTATTCTGAAGGCCGGTTTCAAAGCAACCTGGGCTTCCATTACACCTGAGCAGTGCCACAGGCTGATTGCCTCCATGCCACGCCGCATTGATGCAGTAATTCATGCAAAAGGAGCCCCTACCAAGTATTGAGTACATGTACAGTAAATGAACATACTTTCCAGAAGGCCAACAATTCACTAAAAATGTTTTTTTTATTGGTCTTATGAAGTATTCTAATTTGTTGAGATAGTGAATGGGTGGGAGTTTGTTAAATGTGAGCCAAAATCATCAAAATTAAAAGAACCAAAGACTTAAACTACTTCAGTCTGTGTGCATTGAATTTATTTAATACACGAGTTTCACAATTTGAGTTGAATTACTAAAATAAATGTTGTGTCATGAAGCAGGCCTATAACGGTGTCCGGTTGTGAGACTGGTGCATATAATGGTGACGGCTTGCGAGGCAGGTACCTTTAACAGTAACAGATTGCGATGCTGGTGCAGATGTCACTCACGGTGCCAGGTTGAAGGTTTGAGACTGTTTGTGTTCATATGATCAGTGTTGTCAATCAGCCAATTAGTTTTTTCATGACATAATGTTCTTGTGACTGTAGAGTCAGTCACATGGCACTTACGGCTCAGGTGATTGGATTAAAAAGATGTTGATTCCCAAGGCTAATGAACAATGTACATCATACGGAGCTACAGCATTTGAGATGAATGGGAAAAAGCAAACATTCTTGTTGTAGTATGTTGCAGTAATGTCACAGCCCAGAGCTCACTGAACTCAAACTTTTTGTGCAGCACACATCAGACACTCTATCTGGAGTTGCACTGCCCAGCCATCAGACCAGCATTACTGCTCATCTCTGACAGTGGACACAACACCATCCACTTTAATCAGGTGGCAGTAGGTAATAAACATTTGACTATCTACTTAACTGTTGTTGCTGTTTCTGCTTTTATCTTTCCAGTTCACTTGCAATTGTTTTATCCTTGTAGGTCAGAAAGTGTTTAAAAAATTGGTAATCCAGAACATTTCTTCAGAGACTGTAAAGGTATCTTTATCAATCCTTTTACCAAGTACAGTAACATTGTCCTTCTCTACATAACCTTATCACCATTTTATCATATTATCATGTCCATTGATGCAGCAGCATATTTACAGTATATACTTCTAACAGCAGCATGCACATATAGTGGCTTGTATTGTTCATCTTCTTTCTCTCCAGCTTGTGGCTGCCATGTACAGTCACTGAGCTTGCTGCTCAACATTTAAATAATTTGGGTCAATGTTTGCTGTAAGCAAGTCTTGCAGAAATCCTCTACCTCCCCTAGCTCCACCTATCTTGATCTGCTACGGGTCATTTCATGTATATTACTGGCAGTAGCAAATCTCTAAAATATGAAATCATATCAAAGTCACCATGATATGACCATTTCTTTTTTGGAAATTTTGCTGTGTTTATTATAAAATGCACATTATATATTTATTTATTTGTGCCTTTTATAGTAATTAATCAAAAACATTAATGTGCCCCACGGTTTTTCTTATTCAAAAATTCCATTTCACTCTCATATACTGTATGTCAAAATAGGACAGAAAAGATGGTCACAGTTTCCATTTCATGCTAAATTTAAGTAATTATCTGGTAGGTATTATGTAATTCTATGATTTTTGTTTTTATGATAGGTATGTTCTAGGTTCAAAGTTAAACTCTATCAACAACATTTGTGGCATGATGGTGATTATGAAAGAAAATAGTTTCAACTCATCTTTAGTTTTAAAAACAAAATCAATACATGGTCTAGGCAATAAACTTTATAATGTAGTGTCGAAAACAACTTTCACACAATACATGTAAGGATAAACCACTTAAAGCACTGTTGGCATGGAACAAACCCTACCCACAGGAATTACATCAGTAATATATTGACCTACAAAAATAATCCCATTTCAAAAATTATAATTCAAACAAATGTACAGCTAAAATACAAGCATCACATTTCTGCTGTTAACTTGTAGAATTTAATTTTCAGTGTATTCACTGTAAAAAAAAAAAAAAAAGGAAAAAAAAGGTGTTTGAGAATTATCAGTCTTAACCTGACTTTTAGCTGACATCATCACTGCTGGATGTGACTGGGCCATTTTCTGTGCTGAATGCCATGCGTTCCATCGGTCCTGAAGATACACACATGATCCTGATCGCATTTACACCCTCTCTGGCCAAGAAGGTAAGCACTGCTGCCCCGCTTCACTGTTAGACAGTTACTGCCCCCCATACACAAATTATAGCAAAAAGTGTTTCATATTATTCTCAGCATCTAAATTTAAGGCTCTGCTACCTACACCAGCTGATTATAAAGTAGAGATAAGTAAATGTAGATGCTGGATGAAGTCTTTAATTTTAGACAGTGTGCTAATAGTTACAGAGAAATAGATGTAAATATATTGATTAAACATGCTGTATTTAAAGGAATAGTTCACCCAAAAATGAAAATTTGCTGAATAGATGAGTTTTTCTTCATCAGAACAGATTTGGAGAAATTTAGCATTGCTCAACAATGGATCCTCTGCAGTGAATGAGTGCCATCAGAATGAGAGTCCAAATACATGATAAAAGCATCACAATAATTCACACGACTCCAGTCCATTAATTAATGTTTTGTGAAGAAAAAAGTTGCACGTTTAGGTGAAAGATACATCATTGATGTTTCCTGGGTTCATCGGGAGTTTTGGGTCTTTCAACATGATATACCCTCACCCAGGTGACCCGGCATAGGGGCGATCAAGCCCCGACCTGCGACCCAGCAGCATTTGGCCACGGATCACCCCTTTTTATCCACAGCCATCTTGAAGCTCTTTCTGCAGTCCCTGTTGCAAGTCTAATGGCTGCTCTCTTCTGGGGCCCACTTAACCCCAGCGCAGTGAATGCTCTGTAGAGGGAGCGGCCAGCAAAGCCACTGTATCCAACCCCCACAGGGTAACCACAAGCTGTATGAAGAAGACCTGCTGGAGCTTTGACCTGCGGTGTTGGCTGCTCTGCTTCTTTCACAAACCGTATTTCCTTCCTAGCTCGGTGATGGTGTTTACTGTTTGCAATGGCCAAGGAGACTCTCTCCATTACTGCCTTTAGATCCTAGTCATGACACCAGCGGTAGAGGCCATCCCCTAGAGCAGGGGTAGGCAAGTTCGGTCCTAGAGAGCCACAGTCCTGCAGAGTTCAGCTCCAACCCTGAAAAAAACTCCCCTGCCTATAGCCTTAGTAATCCTGAAGACATTGATTAGCTTGTTCAGGTGTGTTTGATTAGAGTTGGAGCTGAACTCTGCAGGACTGTGGCTCTCTAGGACCGAACTTGCCTATCCCTGCCCTAGAGCATTTGGGCAGCAGCTCAGGATGTGCTCTAGTGACCCTTTTCCACTGCAGAGGGAGCAGGAAGGGTATCTACCTTGCCCCAGAGCTGGAGGTTCACTGGTCTTGGTAAGACATCATAAACAACTTGGATTGTTCTCTGCTTGCCAGATATCAGACCGCGTGAGCCTCCATTCCATTGCACCTTCCCATCTCATCCATGCCCTTTGTTGCCTCATGCCTGCCACCTTGCTTATGCGAATTTCCTCCACTGTCGCCCTAACTTCCTTCTGCACGAGGTATCTCCTTTCCTAGCCCCATGCTTGGCTGTAGTTTGGCATTGGGAAACTACCAAGCCCTGCGCTTCCACAAGCCACTGCCCCCACCATGGCCTTGTGCCTTAACCTAGTGCCTTAACCTAGACCATGAACTCCTCTGTGATGCTGCTGAAAGGGAGCTGCAGGGTGTTATTTTTCCCATACAGAGCTGTGGTACTCAAGCTACGAGGTAGACCGAGCCATCTATGGAGACAGCTGCTAACTTTCCTCTCCATTAGCTCTACTGATGTAATCAGAACTTCATATACCAGCAGAGGCCATAGAATCTGTGGAAGGATGCCATGCTGGTATATCCAGCACTTGAACTTTCCAAGCAGACCAGATTTATCAACCTTGTTGAGACATGTCTCAAGCTCACTGATATATGACTGGATAGCAACTGTATCTCAGAGGCTGTGGTCAAAGAGCTTTCCGAGATTCTTCACTGGCTTCTCACTAATGAATGGAATTGGGGTGCCCTCCAGCATAAAGCGGAGCTTGTCTGTGACTTTGTCTTTCTTCAGGACAAGTGTTCTGGATTTGGCAGGCTTGAAGCTCATTCTTGCCCACTTGATGAGCCTCTCCAGTCCTTGAAGGATCCATCGCTGCCCGAAACAGAAGATGTTGGGATTGTGAGTTCATCCATGTAAGCTCTTATCGGTGGTTGGCGCACTGCAGACTTTAACAGTGGAGGGAGTGAGATGTGACTGTGTCCAGGGAACTGGCTAGTCGTGACTGGCTAGTTAGTTTCCACAACAATGCATTGTACTGTGGTGGTTAATCAGTGAGTTACGTCGTTGTACGGGAAACACACCCCAGAACGAGGACCGTGATCTTACTGAGGATATGGCGCTGATTCAGTCTCTACCAACTTATGTGGTATGGACTCATATACATTGACCAAGTCAAGCCACAGCACAACCAGTCCCTCCTTTCTGCACTGATGTAATTATTCTTGGAAATGAAATTGTGAATAGATCAACCAGAAAACTTTCCACTCCCATCAGTGCATTTTTGGAATTGCGCTTTCGTGCTAATTTGCCTTGTTTAGTAAACAGGCTACAAACCATTGCAGTCAGTGAAATGAATGTTATGACCATCTTGTCTGAACAAGGAGAGAAATATGCATACAGTAGATAAAGCATCATTTATGAGTAAAAACAGTTCTAAACAAACATCTTAATTGTTTTTGATGAGAGAGGACTACAGGGGATGGACTTTTCACTGAAGGAGGTGTTATTATGGATTATGTACTTGTATTTATGCCAGAAGCGATGGTTTGAAGTTAATTGTCTTTATAATGGATATAATCTTCTTACAAACACACAGCTTTTTGCTTCAAAATACTTTTAATTGATGGACTAGAGTCATGGGGAATCACTTGGGAATTAATGTGTTGTTTTGATAAGCTGTTTGGACTCTCATTCTGACTGCATCCATTCAGTGCAGAGGATCCATAGTGAACTAGTGAATTAATGGCAAATTTCAGCAAATTTGTTTTAATGAAGAACAGTATGTACATGAGTACATTTTAATTTTACACAAACTATTCCTTTAAATACAGTATCTCACAGAAGTGAGTACACCCCTCACATTTTTGTAAATATTTTATATCTTTTCATGTGACAGCACTGAAGAAATGACACTTTGCTACAATGTAAAGTAGTGAGTGTACAGCTTGTATAACAGTGTACATTTGCTGTCCCCTCAAAATAACTCAACACACAGCTAGTGTTGTTTTTGGCGGCCTGTTTTAATTTTAGTTTTAGTCTAGTCTTTGTGTGAAGCTGTCATTTTAGTTTTTATTAGTTTTAGTCACGTTCATACTCTTTCTAGTCTAGTCAAGTTTTAGTCAACTAAAAGTCTGAGCATTTTAGTCTTATTTTAGTCAGTATTAACCATGACTATTTTAGTCTAGTTTTAGTCAATGAAAATTGTATTTTAGTCTCTTTTTAGAAATGCAATTCTATTTAACCCAGTCAATATAGTATAAGTACCTAGTAGTATAGACGAAACCAAAATTTTCTTTTAGCCAAACCCATTTCAAACAAGGTTATCTTATTATATTATTGTTACCTTATAGACTCAAGAATACATCCATTCCAGACACGGAAGACGCTCTGATTTGAATTTACAACATTTATTTTACCAACCAAACATGTTAGAAGTACACTTAACAGACTTAACTTTGTTTGGTTTTCATCTTCTAAATCAGTGTTTCCCAACCTTTCTTTAGTTGCGGCGACACCCTTTGGAAATTAACAAATTTGTGGCACCCTACAAAATTAATTTTGTCACAATATTTGAATTTCTAACTTCGATGTGATAATTTGAAAAGTATAGATATTCGGTACAACAGGGAAGAACTGCAGAATATAATGTCATACAGATATTTTTAATATTATAAAAAAAAATGTGTCTATCAATGGTGGCAATCAGTAGGCTAATTTCTAATGAAGAGACCAATTTATATGACAGATTTTAATGTAGGCTTTTATTCATATGTAAACATTGTGAGATAGCTAGTTATAATGGTAATTAAACAAAGTTTTGCTCACTCAGTGTATTTTTGATTTTACAGATTACTAATTTTGTTGCAGTTGCACGAGATAGCTTGATTTAAAACTTTGAATTGAATAAAAAAATGACAAGGAGGCTAAACAGTTAATAATAAAATAAGAACAAATAAAGAAATTACTAATGATAGCACAAATAAAAAAAATCACGATAGGCCTACAAATGAAATAAATTGCTTTTTAGTTTTTC
>NW_015505373.1:670744-670995 GCF_001515645.1 Sinocyclocheilus grahami
GAATTTCTCAGTGCCAAGCAGAACTTCTGTCCCTTTGTGGAATGATTTCACCTTCCTTGACATATCCCTGGACAAACTGGTTGAGTATCCTCTGCCTGAACGGCTTGCATACCTTGTGGAATCTTCTTGAACTTGGATTTCATATTCTAACCAGTCTGCTGAGTTAAGGAGGGTAGGAATCTTCACCTCTAAAGGATAAATAAATTTTCTGAAACTGCTGCGCAGATCATGTGGCAATTTACTCAGAAGTC
>NW_015505373.1:671303-672393 GCF_001515645.1 Sinocyclocheilus grahami
TCTATTGTCCAATCCAGGGAATACTTGAGAGATCTGACCAATGGGTCATAGGGCCCTGGGAAAATTAGGGTCCACAATCATAACCGTAGTTCCCACCTTGATATTGGGTGACTCTCGCTGCCACTTGCTGCGAGTCTGAAGACTAGGCAAATAGAATTTGATAAACCTCTTCCAGAAGTGATCTGCTATAATTTGGCTATGCCGCCAACGACGGCGACTCAATAGTTCACTTTGGGGGTACATCACTTGAGGAAGGGACGAATCAGGCCGCCCCATAAGGAGTGAATTTGGAGTAATAGGATCTGGATCAGAGGCACTGGAAGATGTATACCCCAGGGGTTTAGAATTCAGGATTCCTTCAATCTCGATTAGCACAGTTTGAAGAGTTTCCTCTGGTATCGGTTGAGTTCCCAGAGTGACCTGTAGAGCTTGTTTCAGGGAACGAATTTCCCTTTCCCAACACCCACCGAAATGTGGGGCATGAGGTGGGTTGAAACGAAAGATAATCTGCTGACTGGCAAGTTGTTCCTGCAGCTCTGGAACTAGTTCAGCATATGTCTCATGCAGCTCCCTTTCTCCTCCTTTAAAATTAGTACCTTGATCACATAAAACCTCAAAAGGTCTCCCGCGTCTGGCTATAAAACGTCTGAGGGCCATAAGGAAGGAGTCTGTATCGAGTCTCGGGAGAAGATCAATGTATACAGCACGTGTAGTCATGCACTTGAACAGAATACCCCAGCGCTTCTCACTTCTACGTCCAATCTTTACAAAATATGGCCCGAAACAGTCAATGCCAGTAGAATAGAAGGCAGGTTTAAATAGACGTAGTCTGGCAGGAGGCAGGTCTGCCATCCTGGGTATCTGTGGGTTTTTGCGAAACTTCTGACATACTGGACAATCTTTGCGCTGATAACGTCGGATTGCTTCCCTACCCCTAAGAATCCAGTATTTCCTACGCATCTCTGCCAGTATTCTCTCAGGACCTGGGTGGAATAGCTTTGAATCATAGTCCTTAATGAGAAGGGTAGTGACTGGATGCTGGGAGTCAAGGACAATAGGATGTATCGACTCAGGCTCGATCTCTTCACAG
>NW_015505373.1:676086-676973 GCF_001515645.1 Sinocyclocheilus grahami
AGAAGACAAGCTGTGCCGTGGTCTGGAAGAATATGGTGTATAACTCCCTACAATCTTGGCCTGATTTCCTCCACCTTTTCTCAGATAAAATTGTCTATCCATTGCCGGACTGGTTCTAACCTTCTTTCGCCTGGATGAGCTCAGGGACAAGTTTCTCATGCCATCAACAGAAGAGGACAAACTTTCTTGACTGCTTGAATACTCATAGCTCTCCACACTTTCTGCTGAACTACTATCTTGTGATGCAGCGTGAGAGGCTTGGGCATAGTTTGGCTTTGCTACAGGTTCAGTTGTTCTTGGCTTTCTTGGGGCTGGCACTGGTTTAGGGAAATCTAGGGCTTTGGACTGACTAGGTACAGGAAGGGTAGACAATGTCTGAGGAGGGGGGGAACAGAGACATAAAGATGCAGTTTAAAGTTCTTGATGCTTTTATTTTCTCCACAACCATTCCATGAAAGTCCAATTAATGTGGAGCACTTTCCTCCTTCAGCTGCTGAACTGTAGTAATCATGTCCTTTTGCTGTTTCTTTAAATCAGCATTTTCCTCTCGGAAGGTTTCCACCTGCTGATCCCATCAATCTGCCACATACCACTGTTGAGGACTGTGATAATCACTATGATGTGCTGCCACATGTGGGGTGTCCATCCTGACATCCTCTTCAGGTGACACAGCACAGGGGAATTTATGGGAATAGCTGGGTGGTGATAAGGATCTATGTAGATTGTAACCAGTCAAATCATAATCTTGCAAGTGTGCAGGCAGAGATGATTGTCTCCTGGGCCGCTCAGCAGGCACAACGGATGGCTGCATCTCCATAACTGTGGAAAACTCTAGTTCCGGCTCGAAGGACCATAAAGAAAACTGGTAAAGCTAAACCAGTTGGGGT
>NW_015505373.1:677098-677633 GCF_001515645.1 Sinocyclocheilus grahami
AAGCCATTACTTTGGTGCTTCCATGTGTGTGGTCTTTAACAAAGGGATCCAACAACAAATTAGAATAAACAAATCAATAAAGTAGGTAAATCCATACAATTCAAGGTAGGAAAGAAAACACTTCAAAGAGCAATCAACATAAGGAGCATATGTGACCACAATCTGTCATTACATTTAAAGTACCCTTAAACAATGAACATCAACAAACAAATTCAGAAGGGTCACAGCTATCAAGAGCTGAAGTACATAAATAAACTTACTTGGTTCATCTAACATACGCACACAACACCAAACTTGAGAAAGCATCAAGCCCATTCTGCTTTCCCCTACTCTGTGCAGGCTATTTCTACCAAATGCTAATCACTGCCACCTGCTGAAAATGGGCGGAGCTTAGTGTCTTTAGGTTGCTGCATTGACAGCACATTCAAACAGTGCCTGATCGCCAGAACATTTCAAAATAAAAGTTCATTTCCAGCTGGCCTTTTTAACAATCTAAGAAAGAAAATGCAAAATGCAATAGAGAAAGTTGAACAAT
>NW_015505373.1:677887-679347 GCF_001515645.1 Sinocyclocheilus grahami
GTGCCTGATCGCCAGAACATTTCAAAATAAAAGTTCATTTGCAGCAGGCCTTTTTAACAGGCAGCGTTACCAGAGTTGCCCATTTACCACACCATGTTACAACACAGTAGGGCTATTGCAAACAGAAACAATACTGTACTACATAGATGTTTCCTGTCAGCTTGATTTTTGAGTGGACTTTGCTGTTCCGATGAGCATGAACGGTATATGAGTGGAGCACTCACATGGGCCGTGAGCAACTGAGCGGAGCACACACACGTATAGAGCGGGATAATATGCAGAGCGTCACACCACGTGAAAGTGAATCCTGAGCGGTGAACTAATTTTCGGCAGCCAGAATTTCAGTGCATCTCTAATTATTGGCGACATTAGAAATGGATATTATATAATAGCTGCTTTTTTAACATTTTAGCAATTTCAAAATATGAAAAAAAGATTTTTTACACGGCACCCCTGCTCTCGACAGACCCAGTTGGGAAACACTGTTCTAAATAATGCCGCGAGTGGGGCTTGAGGAAGTGACGTCGCTTGCGTCTGCGCAGTGCTACCTGATGCAGCCCCTGAAGTGAGACACAGGAAACAGAAATACTGCAAAATAACAATAATAACGAGACAAAATAACGTTATAACATTTAGTTTCGTCTTGTTTTGGTCAACGAAAATGAAGAGACATTTTAGCATAGTTTTCATTTTGTAAACCACATTTAGTCTCGTTTTTATTCGTCAACAATATTGCATTATACATTTATTTATAGTCATCGTCACATGACGAGCATTTATGTTGCGTCTCGTCTTGTTTTCGTCACGTGATAAAGGCTCGTTGACGACGATATTTAGTCATAATTTTCGTTGACGAAAGCAACACTACACACAGCCATTAATGTCTAAACCCCTGGCCACAAAAGTGAGTACACCCCTAATTGCAAATTGGGCCCAATTAGCCATTTTCTCTCCACAGTGTCATGTGACTCATTAGTGTTACAAGGTCTCCGGTGTGAATGGGGAGCAGGTGAGTACACCCCTAAATGAAAATGTCCAAATTGGGCCCAAAATGTCAATATTTTGTGTGGCCACCATTATTTTCCAGCACTGCCTTAACCCTCTTGGGCATGGAGTTCACCAGAGCTTCACAGGTTGCCACTGGAGTCCTCTTCCACTCCTACATGACGACATCACAGAGCTGGTGGATGTTAGAGACCTTGCGCTTCTCCACTTTCTGTTTGAGGATGCCCCACAGATGCTCAATAGGGTTTAGTTCTGGAGACATGCTTGGCCAATCCATCACCTTTACCCTCAGCTTCTTTAGCAAGGCAGTGGTCGTCTTGGAGGTGTGTTTGCAGTCATTATCATGTTGGAATACTGCCCAGTCTCCGAAGGGAGGGGATCATGCTCTGCTTCAGTATGTCACTGTACATGCTGGCATTCATGGTTCCCTCAATGAACTGTAGCTCCCCAGTGCC
>NW_015505373.1:679644-736739 GCF_001515645.1 Sinocyclocheilus grahami
TTTTTTTCAGATCCTCAGAGAGTTCTTTGCCATGAGGTGCAATGTTGAACTTCCAGTGACTAGTGTGAGAGTGATAACACCAAATTTAACACACCTGCTCCCCATTCACACCTGAGACCTTGTAACACTGATGAGTCACATGACACCGGGGAGAGAAAATGGCTAATTGGGCCCAATTTGGACATTTTCACTTAGGGGTCTACTCACATTTGTGGCCAGCGGTTTAGACATTAATGGCTGTGTGTTGAGTTTTTTTGAGGGGACAGCAAATGTACACTGTTATACAAGCTGTACACTCATTACTTTACATTGTAGCAAAGTGTCATTTCTTCAGTGTTGTCACATGAAAAGATATAATAAAATATTTATAAAAATGTGAGTGGTGTACTCACTTCTGTGAGATACTGTATATACGATTGGCTGAATCTCACAAAATCTACAAGAAGAATTGTTTAAATGCCTATTTTACCCCAAATTGTTACTTTACTCAACAACAGTGTTCTAAAAACTGAAAAGTTTATTCTTTGCATTTTTGAAAAGTTTCACGTATAGACATCAGTGTTGTTAAAACAAAACCCATTCACATGAATCTGCGACAATGACTAAAAATGCTGTATTAGGCAAGTAGTTCGCAATGTCACTTTGTAAAGAAATGCTACACTTCTGCGCACATACCTATAGACTGAATATGTAAGTACATGATATCACCGTTTTCTCAAATTTGCATTTTCAGGCCCCCAAAACACCGTTGTGTAAATTTAGTTGAAAACAGTGTTGTGTAAAATGCCCCCTAAATATCTTTCCCCCCCCTTAAAATTATTATCATCATTAGGCAAAAACATCTCTCTTTACCCATTATTCTCATTATTGTAATACAAACCATCTTTATTTGGGTTGAAATATGACCCAGGCATTTTCTGAACAGTTTTTGTGAGATTCAGTAGAACACTAGAACAACACACCAAGATCTGTATTCCCCAAAACTGTCACTGAGCTGATGCTAATATTCATATTATAAAATAATTTTTTGTTTTGTCAGTACTATGAAACACTGGAGGTGAACTGCAGTCAGATGTCGCTGGAGCTCGCATTGTGTGGTGAAGCTGTAAATCCCATCATCACCTGCTCAAATGGAGGACACATTAACTTTGACTATGTTCCTGTAAATGAGAGCGCCTCACAAGTGTTCAGGGTATTGAATCTACATTGCCATGTCTTTGTGCACTAATGTCACATTCAAAACATTGAGGAATTAGCAGATGCCTTCACTTTTGACAGACAATGCATTATGTACAAAAACACAGTTATCAAATTATACATTCTCAGAAAATATTTGCAAAATGGTACCTTTAAGGTTACAACAGCTTGTCATTGTACTATCAAAAGGACATTTTTGTACCTTACCCCTAAAAGGTTCATAGTAGTACCCTAAGGTACATACAGTATCTCTAAGGTATAAATATGCAACTTTTAGGGGTAGATAAAGTACAAAGTTGAATGGAAACTGCCCGCTGTTGTACTGCTAAAGGTACAGTTTAAAAAAAAAATTCTGACAGTGTAAAATGAGCCATGATAGGATAAATAGTGTCAAATTCATACTGCAATTCAACACTAGAGGTCACTGTCACCGTAGTATAATTCTGTTGACTGTGATTCTGTGCAGTTTTACAAGTTATTTATTGTTTATTGTAATGGGTTCCTTGTTTATATTCTTCCCTTAAGTATATATTACTGGTTGAGGAGTGATTAAGGGATTTGTCCTGTAAAATATCTAGTCACTATTGTGGCCTTGACCAAACCCTAGTACTGAATGTAGTGTAAGTCACTCTAAACACAAGCATCTGCTAAATGAATGCATTTAAGTGATCAAAAAGGACAGTGAAGACATATTTATAATGGTACAGAAAGTTTTTATTTCAAATAAATGCTGTTCTTCAAACAAGACATGCTTCATAAAGCAGCACCGAAATGGTGTAATTATAACATGAAAGATTACTGGAGCATCAAATCAGCATATTGGAATGTTTTCTGAAGGACCATGTGACACCTGAAGAATGGAGTGACAGCACTGCAGAAATTAATGCAGCCTTGGTGAACATAATGTTCTTTCAAAAACATTAATGTACTGAACTTTGGAGCAGTAGTGTATTTGCAAGATATGGATTGTATACATGAATTTGGTAACGAACTGATGGATTCTCTCTCGGGTGTATTTAGCTGCAGAACATGTCCTCACTGGATGTGCAGTTCAGTGTGCTGTTAGAAGGCCACTGTCTTACAGAACGGAACGACCGGACACAGTCGGTCATGGACTCCACAGTACATGTGGGTAAGTTACAGGCACACACACTGAGGTCTCCTCTCCTGTGCAATACAAGCATGTGACTGCAGATTTTGAACCTGAGAAACATTCACCCAAAAATGTAAATTCTGTCATCTTTTAATCAGCCCTTTTACCTTTGTGCAACACAGAATGAAATATTTAGCAGAATGTTGACACTGCGCTTCTCCATTTAATTAAAGCAAATGATTAGGGCTGTAAAAAAACGACTCATACCCTATATTAGAGTGCTTCCCAACCATGTTCCTGGTTTCTTGTGTGGTTGGGAACCACTGCTTTATTACATGTCTTCTGAAGTCATACAATACTTTTGTGTGAGGAACTAACTTTTTAAGATTTTCTTTGCTGACAAACCTTTCCCTCAGCCATAGCAGAGTATCATTCGTACTGGCGCCTATTCATACTGGAACAACATGAGGCTCAATGCCTAAGTGATGAACTCCTAGCAACCTTAACATGACCAGAACATGCTTATTTACTGGCATATACATGACCTTTCTCCCTAAATGTATGAAATCATCAATTAATATCATCATCCTCCCACCCTCTCAGGTCCTCAGAACTACAGTGGGATGAGTGTGTTCCGTGTGTCACCGTCAGGAGGAGCTATTACTTCTGCAGGAGCGCTTGACATCACTGTTACCTTCCATCCCGATCATGAGAGTCTCCGTTACAGAGATGTTCTCACAGTGCAACTCATGAACAAAGTTAGACACGTTCATCGACACATGAATACAGCTCGCAGTCAAGATTCACTTTTTTTTTTTTTTTTGCATGTGGCCTGTTTTGTTCAGTGAATTTATTATACATTTTTATTCAGCGTATACTGTGTGTGTGTGTATATATATAGTATATATGTGTATATATATATATATATATATATATATATATAAAAAAAAAATGTAATTAAAAAAATGTTACATGTACTGCATTAGATTAACCGGGACCTGTAACAATATATATATATTGCTGCTGTTTTGTTGTTTTGATAGCTACTTTTACACTCATTTGTAAGACACTTTGAAAAAAGTGCCTGCTAAGTGATTAAATGTAAATATATAGATTAAAATTGTTAAAATAAACAGCAAAAAAGTTTACTAAATATGTTACTAAATAACATGTCTCACTGGGCAAAATTGCATGCACATTTGGCTAGTGGTGGGTATTCATTTCCCCACCTGTTAACAATATAATTATGAAATATGATTCTTAGGCTATATCTACATTAATCTGGATACATTTGAAGACAGTGTTTTCATTTCAAAAAGCTCTCTTACTGCTTAGGAGTAAAACGTAATAAATGCTCACTGAGATGATACAGAGAGACCAGACGTAATAAAATTCTCAAGCTATTCTTCAGTCACGATCATTTTATTAGCAAAATCTCTCAACACTTGCTGCCCTAGTAAAAAGTAATATATTTAAAAAAAAAAAAACATTTACATACTAAGTGTAGTTAAAATCTATTAACATTTACTGACATATTGCTCGAAACGTACTGATATAAAAATAATTAAACTTTATTTGAAGTACTACTTGTGCACAATGCACATTTCTTAATATTAAGTCTAAAATGTGTTTTAATGTCACTATTGATGAGGATTGTGTGATCTTTGAATAATAAAGGTCTTTAAATGCAAGATATTTAAAAAGTACCTGAAGTATACTTGCAATAGGTCCACTTTAGCACAATCAAATATACTTCAGTATATCTTTAGTTGGACTTCAGCACTACTTCCGCACAATTAAATAGCATTAGGTACAAAATTAGTTGTTCCCATTTAGCAGACTTTAAGTATACCAGTTTAGTATACTAAAAGTACAATTACAGGGTACATTTTTTTACAATTACAGTACAGAAGGAGACCAAGGACGGAGAGGTAAAGTACACAGGGATCTTTATTTAGCAGGTGCTGAGAGAGAGAGATGGAGAGCAAACGGGTTAGAGCAACAGTCTATGGAATGGATGGGATCTAGCTCAAGTGATGACAGGTTCCTTCTAGGATCGGGCTGAAGAGGATGGCACAGAGGCAGGTAGGTTTCAGGATGGAGTCCGGGTTAGTGAGTAGCGTAGTGAACTCAAGACCAGACGAAGTGTGACTGCAGTGACTGAGCATTTGAGCTAGTGTTGATGTAAGGGATCTAGCACATCATCTCTACACACCCATGATCTCTCCTCGGGGCCGAATCCCTCCCAGTCCACGAGAAACTCTAGGCGGCCGCCTCAACACCGGGAGTCCAGAAGAGAATTGACTCTGTAGATGGTCTCCTCTTCAGCGATTTTGGGAGGAGGAGGTGGTACGCCGGATTCGTCAGACCCTGGGGGAGAAACCGACAGAGGGTGAACACAGGGTTTGAGCAGTGAGACATGGAAGGTCGGTGCAATGCGGTAGTGAGGAGGAAGTTCAAGCCTGTATGTGACCTCGTTGATCTGCCTCCAGATGGTGAATGGTCCGATATAGCGGGGACTCCGCTTGCGGCAAGGCAGTCGGAGACACATGTCCCGCATGGGCAACCACACCCTATCTGCCGGCTGGTATCGGGGAGTAGAGCGGCGGTGAACATCGGCCTGAGCTTGGGGTCGCCGAACATGCGCTGAGTCCCAGACCCTCTCGCTCTCTCTGAACCAGTGATCCACCGCTGGAATGTCTGAGGGTTCTCCCATCCACGGGAATAGGGGAGGTTGGTAACAGTACGCACTGAAATGGGGTTTGCGGTCGAAGAGAGTTTTGTGCGTACTCGGCCCAGGGAAGGTAGAAGCTCCAGCGGTTATGGTTATGGTGGCAATAGCTACGGAGATATCTCCCGATCTCTTGGATCTTGCGCTCAGTCTGGCCGTTGGACTGTGGGTGATAGCCGGAAGTGAGGCTTACTGATATGCAGAGGAGATGGAAGGCCCTCCAGACCCGGGAGATGAACTGGGGCCCACGATCGGAAACGATATCCTCCGGGATGCTGAAATTGCGAAAGACTTGGTGGAATATCGGTGTTGCGGTTTCCATGGCCATGGGTAATTTTCTGAGGGGGAGTAGTTTACATCCTTTTGAGAATCAGTCGACAACTACGATAAGGTGCGATTCGGACTCGGGGAGATCGGTGACGAAGTCAACTCCGATGTGTGACCAGGGCCGGTGAGGTATGGGAAGTGGTATCAGCTTGCCTTGTGGCAGGTGACGGGGAGATTTGGTGATGGCACAGACTGAGCATCCTTGGACAAAGCGCCTGACTTCTCGTGCCATAGCGGGCCACCAGTAGCGAGTTTTGAGGAGCGAGAGGGTTTGCTGGCTGCCTGGATGTCCAGAGCCCGGAGAAGAGTGTAGCGAGTCCAGAAGGGTATTGCGGAGAGTGGATGGAACATAGACCTTCCCTTCTGGACCTCCCGGCGGAGCTAGTTCGGAGTGTGTGGCTTGACGGATCTCTTCATCGAGCATCCATTGGATGGGACTCACAATGAGGGCTGGAGGGAGAATGGGGTTATCAATCGTTCTGTGGCCTGAGGAAGGCGCGACAGAGCGTCTGCTCTGGTGTTCTTGGGTCCGGGCCGGTAGGTAACTGAGAAATGAAAACGGGTGAAGAACAGCGCCCACCGTGCGTTTAGGCATTTGGCCTCCCGAAGATATTCCAAGTTCCGATGGTCAGTGATGACCTGGAAGGGATGAAGAGCTCCCTCCAGCCAATGGCTCCACTCCTCCAGAGCGAGTTTGATGGCGAGAAGCTCACGGATCCCGATGTCATAATTTTGCTCCACCCGGGAAAGCTTGTGGGAGAAGTATGCACAGGGATGGAGGATAGGAGGCTCTCCAGAGTGCTGGGAGAGCGCCGCTCCCACCCCTACTGGACGCAGCTACTTCCACGACAAACGGTCTCTGAGGATCGGGAAGCGCGAGGGTAGGAGTGATGCAGAAGGCTTCCTTCAGTCCTTCAAAACTTTGGAGGGCTGTGAGCGTCCAGGACAGAGACTTGGGCTTATTTCGGAGCATGGACGTGAGGGCGGCTGTGTGCTGACTGAAGTGGTGGAAACGACGGTAGAAATTTGAGAATCCTAGAAAGCATTGGAGATCCTTAACGGTCTTGGGTTGTTGCCAGTTGTGAATGGCTTGGACCTTCTTGTCATCCATCTGGATACCCTGCGGACTGATGACATATCCGAGGAACTTGATGGTGGTAAGGTGGAACTCGCACTTCTCCAGCTTGAGATAGAGGTTGTACTTTCTCAGCTGTTGTAGGACCTGCTCCACCTGGTGGCGATGTTCGGCCAAGTTCCGGGAGTAAATCAGAATGTCATCGATGTAAACGATCACAGAATGATGGAGGAACTCCCGGAACACCTAGTTCATGAATCCTTGGAATACGGAAGGTGAGTTGGATAGGCCATACGGCATAACGCAGTATTCATAGTGTCCGGTGGGCGTGATGAAGGCGGTCTTAATGTACTCCTCCATCGCTCCTTGCTCCGGGATGGACAACGGGTATACCCTACCCTTAGGGAGTTGAGCTCCAGGCAGCAAATCTATGGCACAGTCCCATGGCCGATGAGGTGGTAGTTTCGTCGCGGCCCGCTTACTGAACATCCTGAAATGCCTGGTATTCACTGGGAATGCTGTGAGGTGCTGTGGTTTCGGGGCTCTCGATGGAGGTGGCACAGACCGGGAGGAAACCAGGTGACAGAGGGAGAACTTGGGACATACAGTGCTGCCGACAGTACTCACTCCAGTGTATAACTTCGTTGATGGTCCAGTTAATGATGGGTGCGTGTTGGGTTAACCAAGGGCGTCCCATGATGATCTCCGCTGTGGAATTCTCCAGCACCAGAAAAGAGATGAGTTCCTCATGAAGGCACCCAATGCGGAGCGTTATGGTGGGGGAGCATAGCTGGATCTTCCCTCGACCCAGCAGCTTTCCTTGGATGGTGAGGATATTAAGGACATGGGCATATTTCTGCGGTCGTAGTTGAAGTGTGTTGCGGGACATGAAGTTCCCCGAAGAACCAGAGTCTACAAGGGCTTGCGCTGAAAGGGATTGGTGAGATGAAATTAATGATACATTCATTCTAGTCAAGGTAGCAATTTGAGGGCTGAACTGGATAGTACTCACCGAGGGTCGTGAGGGACAGATAGGACACGAGCGAATCAAGTGTCCCTGCTCCCCACAATACAGACATAGTCCGGTTGTTATCCTTCATGAACGCTCCGCATGGGTGAGATGGTACGAATCCACTTGCATGGGTTCGGGTGCTGGAGCCGGTGAGGCGGATGTGCTCGGTGAGGCGAGGCTGGACCGGGGTACAGGCCAGGAGATGTTGGGAGATCTTGATAGCCTTTTGGATGAAATTCTGTAATCCCACGGTGTCGTCAAATATCACCATTTGGAGGCGAATGTCTGTGTTCAGCCCTTGCCGGAACACAGTCAGTAAGGCCACCTCATTCCATCCACTCATCACCACCAGAGTGCGGAATTTGATGGCATACTCGCTCACGGAGGCCTTGCCTTGATGGATACAGAAGAGCTGATCATGCACGGAGATCTCAGCCACAGCATGACTAAACACCTCTTTGAAGTGTGCGGTGAAAGTAGATCGAATGGCCAGATGGTTACTCTCCCACATGGACTGGGCCCAGTGAAGAGCGCGGCCGGTGAGATGAGAGATCATGAAGGCCACTTTGGCGCGGTCATTGGGAAAGGCTTGCGACTGCATCTCGAAGTATAGGGAACATTGTAACAAGAAGCCACCACAATCCGCCTCCTCATCGGAGAAGATAACGGGCCGTGCCATGGGACTGTGGGAGGCAGACACAATGGATGTACGGAAGGCTTGGATTAAATCCTCCAGTGATGGGGGGTTCGGTGGTTGTGGCTCCATGGAGAGTTTGGGGTAGGTCTGGTTTTCTGTCACAGTACAGAAGGAGACCAAGGACGGAGAGGTAAAGTACACAGGGATCTTTATTTAACAGGTGCTGAGAGAGATGGAGAGCAAACAGGTTAGAGCAACAGTCTATGGAATGGAAGGGATCTAGCTCACGTGATGACGGGTTCCTTCTAGGATCGGGCTGAAGAGGATGGCACAGAGGCAGGGAGGTTTCAGGATGGAGTCCGGGTTAGTGAGTCAGGTAAGGAGTAGCGTAGTGAACTCAAGACCAGATGAAGTGTGACTGCAGTGACTGAGCATTTGAGCTAGTGTTGATGAGGTGGTGACAGGTGCGGCTGATTAGTACTCTGGTGATTGTGAACGGGTGTGTGAGGTGATTGGGCCTGACGAGTCTGGACTATCCCTGACATACAGGGTATTTTTTTAAGTACATAAATATGTAGATGTATTTTTAATATACTTAGCATGAAATTAATGTATTTCAAATACATTTTAGTATATTTATTTTTCACTAGGGTGGTGCGTTCACTCAATCATCATTTCATGTGTGATCTAAAACACTGTTTTGCTCCAGGACAGCAATTCCAAGTAAATTTTCTGTCATCTTTGCAGGAATGTGATATGAAGATTATACAAAGTAACATATCTCTTGCATCACCGTGGAAGTGATTAGCACATAAACAGATCTATCAGTGTAATATGCTTTACATGACTTAACATGCTTCATCGTTTTCAAACACCTTCATTTTCACATTCCACACCATAACACAAAAACAGCATTTTCAAATGTATCCACTTTCACAGGACCAAACATTGCCTCAGTGTGGACGAACGGCAAAAATGTAGAGAAAAATCCTTTTTTCAAATGTATCTAGATTACTGTTCACATAGCTTTAAAGTCTGTTCAGTTACATAGCGTGCTTCATACACAGCAATTGTGATGTTTTGGCAATGTTTTCGCAGCATTTTTTTTGTTTGTGAATGTACTGATAGCAAACGGTGTGTGCGCTGGAGCTCCGGGGTTCTTCATGTCAACACAATATGTTTGTCTGTGGTGGGGATCCAGTAGACGTCTGTTCTGAATCACTCATCCCATCTCATATATACACATCAGGACTCATGAAACATGAAGGTACTCCTTTTTTTAAGCATAGCCATGCTAAGGTTAAATTTTCTTCTGCAACCCATCAAACTACATTTAATATGTTTAACTTATAAAACCATAAGGTGATGTGTGTACTTCCAAGTGTTATGCTTGCTGTCATGTTGTCAGACGTCTGAATAATGGCACAAAGTCTGGTTCACATTGCAACTTATTTTATCTTATTTTAGCTTTAGGAAGAAATCTGACAACCACAGTTTGTTTTTGTGTACTGTCTGGGTCAAGTTTATCTGAAATGCTTGATAGAGTGATTATGAACCTGCGCATGCTGTTCATATGTCAGGCTGAGACCACTAGGCAGCACTCTTTTTAAAGAGATTTCTAAACACCCATGCCTTTTGCCCTTGGTTAGACATTCAGGTAGTCCTGCACAAACTCACAGCACTTGTTGAACTAAAATTTTAACAGAGCAATGTATTATTATTTTATATATGTATTTTTATTTTATTTATTTATTGAGCTGATTGTTATCCTTGATTTCAGTGTCTTTGTCATTCTGTCACAAACTTGCACATATGTAGATAGCAAGCGTTTGCTACTGACACTCAGGAGTGAATATCAAGAGGGCAGAGCAATCGTAGCCACACGCAGACTTCATGTCGGATGTGTCTACAGCACAAAACCAACCACAAAAAAAGTAAGTATACAGTTCAGCACAGTATCATCTGAAGCCATGTTTCAGTTTAATTTGAACCGGTTCATGCTAAGATGATTGAAAACAGATCAGGAGTTTGATCCCCTCTTCTGCTCTCTGTTATCAGACGGTTGAGTTTACCTGGGAGAATATCCCACCTGTTGAGCAGCAGGGCTTCAAAGTGGCACCAATGCAAGGAAGTGTGGATGCAGGACATAGATGTCCCATCACCATCTCCTGGATGCCACCTAGTGGTCTCGCTGTGAGTACTGAAATCTTAGTTTAAACGGTTAGTTCACACCAAAAATGTAAATTCTGTCATTAATTACTCACCCTCATGTCATTTCAAACCCGTAAGACCTTCGTTCATCTTCAGAACACAAATTAAGATATCTCTGATGAAATGTGAGAGCTCTCTGACCCGCCCATAGACAACAATACAACTGTAATGTTCCCAGCAAGGTTATTTTCATAAATGAAAACTAAAACTAAGATGAAAACGATTTGTCAAAAAACATTATCGTAAACTGAAATAAAATAAAAACATCAAAATGAATGAAAAACTAAAACGAAACTAAACTAACAACAGTTATTGCAAAACTAACTGAAATAAAATAAAAACATCAAAATGAATGAAAAACTAAAACGAAACTAAACTAACAACAGTTATTGCAAAACTAACTGAAATAAAATAATAAATATCAAAAATAAATAATAGTTTTCTTAATCATTACTTTCTCACCCCGTGGTGGAAAAATATATGAGCTGTGTGTCGCAACGCTGCAAATCGAACGTTAAGGCATTATTATTGAATTTCATAAGTTCCACTTATGATTTATGCGCGTTTGTTCGCGGGAGAGTGAGCAAGACACGACAGTTATGGTATCATGATTATGGTTAAATAAGATGAAAGACATAATATAAAGAAATTAGCTACATTTATTTTCAAATTAAAAATCACAACATGTATCATTCAGTGCGTTTTAAATATAATGTAAGCGCAACTTGTGTACATTTAAAAAGGCATGACTGCTTAATTTTTACATGTATTTGTATACTTTTACCATCTAATCAATCTCAGCATGATTTAATTTTGTGTTCCTAGACATTTGCATCACTAAGGTTAAATTAGCCTAAGCCTTTTTTGGCCTGTGCTCTGGAAGTGATCTGTTAATTCTGCAAAACTAATAAAACCAGCCTAATAAAACTAAAACTGAAACTAAACTATATAAAAACTAAATAGAAATGTGTTCACAAAATAAAAACTAAACTAAAACTAACAAAATTATTAATGAAACTAATAAAAACGACACTGCATCACTAAGGTTAAATTAGCCTAAGCCTTTTTTGGCCTGTGCTCTGGAAGTGATCTGTTAATTCTGCAAAACTAATAAAACCAGCCTAATAAAACTAAAACTGAAACTAAACTATATAAAAACTAAATAGAAATGTGTTCACAAAATAAAAACTAAACTAAAACTAACAAAATTATTAATGAAACTAATAAAAACGACACTAAATTTTATTGCAAATTTGAAAACGATATTAAAATAAAACAAATGTAAAAATGCTAAAATATTATAACATTGGTTCCCAAGTCCAGAAACGTAGCAAGGACATCGGTAAAATAATCCATGTGACATCAGTGGCTCAACTACAGTTTTGCGAAGTTATGAGAATACATTTTGAGTGCAAAAAAACAACAAAAATAATAACTTTATTCAACAATTCTTCCCCCCTTAGTTACGTCTTCTGCCATTTTGGAGAATATTGCAACGCATACGCATGCTTTACCCTCAGCGTAAAAAACGTTTATTACGGTACACCCATGAGGCATGCTGCCTCTTTTATACATCTTGTTTTGTGTAATGGCGATTTATATTTGCATATCACCACCTACTGGGCAGTTGTACATCTTGTATTAATCTTATCCTGTTTTTCTCTTTCTCTGTTATTTGTGCCATACTTGAACTTTCTGAAGAACTGTTCACTTTTTTGTTACTGTGAAGACTGATGTTGTTTCCATTGATTAATTAATCAAGAGTAATCTGGTAATATAATTAGTCTTATATTTACAGAACTGAAAATGCATTGTGTGTTCCAATAATCCTGGTGTAGTTTGCAAGTTTCACCTCACCTTATTCGCACTCAGTGTCAGTCAGAAGTGTGTGTTTTGATTTGTCTTCCAGCCGAACTCAGTGGTGCAAGCGTGTGCTCTGCTGACCGTCAGAGGAGATGAGACTGACGTTTACCGAGTCACTCTGATGGCCCATACAGATAAAAATACAGCTACATAGAATTCCATTCAAAATGTGTGCCATGATTTATTATTATATAATTCAATGTCACTGAATCCTGATATTTGTTTAAATCTAGTTGTAGAAGACATCCTTTTGATCATTATTGATTTTGTATAATTTTGTGGCCTTTTTATGCTCTGTATTAGAGGTATATGTCATTTCTGAATTGCTTTCTCTGTAATGTGCTGTCAATACACAGTGCAACAATAAATAGCAACGATGTATAAACCATTTACAAGGATTAACTTTTTTTATATATATATATATACAGTGGTGGCCAAAATTATTAGAACACTAGTATTTTCACCAGCTAAAAAATAGTTTTAAGTCAGTTATTTCTATCTTTTGCTGTTGTGAGTCAGTAGGAAATATCAGTTTACATCAGTTCAATTTTGCCATTAATTGTAATAATCCAGTGAGATTTTTGTTTGCCAGTGCTGCACACAGAGATCTGATCTGATCATCATCAGTCTGTCTGAAATGGCATGAAGAAACAGAACAAACTGAGACAGACTAAAACCAGAAGACCTGTGGCCATGTCTCCAAGAAAATAATAATTTTCTCACATATTTATTTATTTATTTATTGTGCAAAAAAACTTTATTAACATGATAAATAAACCTCAAGGAACATATAAGAAAATCCATGTCATGGCCCCGTTTAAGGTGTAAGATTAAGTGTAGGTTGAGTTTAATAGGTAACTATAGACAGGTTTGTTTAAAATATTAGTACAATGTAAAAACGTGCAGACACTAAGTTAGGGTGACCATACGTGTCATTTTCCCAGGACGCGTCCTTGCCAGGAATTGTTTTGGCTTTGTTTGTTCCTGTTTTCATGCTTGCTGAAGGTAATGATCGAAAAGTAGTTTGACCAATAACATGCAGGCATTGTACATAATGGACCGATCATGGTGTGTGTGTGAGAAGGTGGGATCTACGGTCAAAGCGATGCAATTACGCGTACATAGGATGTGTGTTCGACTTAAAAGCAGCGCGGCTCAGATCGATCAGTGTTTGACATCAAAGTACCTCGAGTGCATTTTGAAAGCATAAGGAACCGTTTGTATGGTATTTTGATGTCATACACCGATCGGTCTGCACACGCAAACAAAGCCAAAACCTAAATATTTTAGGCAGTATAGAAATCTTGGCCAGGACGCGTCCTGGGAAAATGGCACGTATGGTCACCCTACACTAAGTGCATTGTAACAATTAGTGTTAATGATAAATCCCCAGTACATTTGAATACAGGGCACCAGTGGCAAAGCTTTTGCAGATAAAGACCCACTTTGAATTGTGGCTTTGAAGTTAATTAACAATAATAATAATAATAATAAAAATGACCATCTTATTTATATTTAAAAGATTATTACATGCAAGTTTCCGTTGTCAATTTGTCAAATACGCTTGTCAAAAAGAAAAGTTAAATATGATTCATCAGTTTCAGTTACTCCCGCCCACAATGCTTTACAACATACAGACGTAATAGTAACAACTGCACGTTTCAGTTTAATTTTAAAATGGCGAAGCAAATACCAATTAGTCAATACTTTAAAAAGCCTAAATTGGATACCAATTGTACTGCAGCAAGAAAGCAATTCTAGCAAGGAAGCCAGACCACCTGTGGTTGCAAATTAACCTCAATCTCCTGCTAATGAGCCTGGGTGGGCGTCGCCATCAATTAAACATGGGGCATCTGCTAATGAACCAAAAGTGTCGATGTCAAATGATTCTGGAACTCCACCACCAGACCTGTCTGATCTGGACAAGCCACCCATGCAGCCAAAAATGCAACAATTTCCAAAAAAAAAAAAAAACAGCACAGCCAGTGATGCACTTCCTTGAGCAAAGTGAAGCCAAATTTACACGGGATGGATTTAAAGATTGGAAACATCTAACTCAAGCATGTAAGAAGCATCAGGATAGCAAAAGACATCTGCATTCAAAAACGAAACTAGCCGCTTACAGACAAAGTCACCAGCCCAATGGCAGAGGTACAGTGTTTGATCAACTAATGAGAGACCAAGTAAATGCATCATTTGTAGAAAGAAATCAAGAACAATATTAAAGTCGTCACTTTTATTTATAAAGTGCTTTTAACTATACAGATTGTGTCAAAGCAACTTTACAGTATAAAATGGGAAAACAGTGTGTAGATGCAAAAGGACAAGAGTAAACATTCAATTTTCAGTTAAAGTCAGTTTAAATTTCAAATAGTATCTGTACAATCAAGTTGATGATAAATTAAGGCCACATTCACACGAAGCCAGAGCTTTCCCTATCTGATTTTTTTTTCCCCTCGTTCTTCTGTATTCACGACGTCATCTCAAGAAATATCTGCGTACACACTAAACCACTGAAACCAACTCAAAACAATGTAGTATACATGCCAGACCAGTATGTGGTGCTGTAATTCTGCCACAGAGATACACTAAAAATTAAGACTTGGAGAAGAAGATTTGGAGCATGCGCATAAACCTTACAAACTGTGTACAAACACAACAACAAGACGATGAACATGGAACAATACATTTATTAATCTGTGTTAATGTTAGTTAATAAAAATACACCCATTCATTGTTTGTTCATGTTGTTGTTGCTGTTACATGACGTAGCGGTGACATCATCGTTTCACAAAATATACGGATTGGCTGTACACACGAAAATGCATAGGTGTCATTTCAGATTTATCCACCCTGGGACCCGGTTTAAAAAAATAGAGGTCTCAGGCTCCCAAAATGCCGTATGCGTATGGACAAAACGCCGATACGATGCAAAATTTGTACTTGTACAGCTAAAGAGTCCGTGTGGATGGGCCCTAGTCTCCCCATTTAAGCAAGCCAGAAGAAATAGTAGCAAGGAACCAAAACTCCATCGGTGACAGAAATAGAGAAAAAAACCTTGGGAGAAACTAGGCTCAGTCGGGGGCGAGTTCTCCTTTGCCCAGGCGAAACCAGCAGTTTAATTCCCGGCTGCAGCAAAGTCAGATTGTGCAGAGGAGTCATCTGGTTCCCATGGTCTTGTCTCAATGGCCATCTAGGTGACGAGGTCTTCGCTGGGGATCTGTCTCTGGGGCACATCTAGTTGACATGGTTTCCGCTGACATTCAGGGCTGTAGAGGTTGTCTCTAAGTGCTGATCCACCATCTGGACTGGATACGGACTGGATCCAGGTGACTGCAGTGATGGATTTGAATAACAGAAATGTATTGGTGTGTTATGCGTAAACCAGGTTAAAGAGATGGGTCTTTAATCTAGATTTAAACTGACAGAGTGTGTCTGCCTCCCAAATAATGTTAGGTAGATTGTTCTACCAAACAGAGTTTGGGCACTAAATAGGAAAAGGAACTGCTGCCCGCAGTTGATTTTGATATTCTAGGTATTATCAAATGGCCAGAGTTTTGAGAATGTAGCAGATGTGAAGGACAATCATGCGATAAGCTCAAGTACTGAGGAGCTAAATCATTCAGGGCTTTATAGGTAATTAGCAATATTTTGAAATGTACAGTGGGTACGGAAAGTATTCAGACCCCCTTACATTTTTCACTCTTTGTTATATTGCAGCCATTTGCTAAAATCATTTGTTAATTTTTTTCCCTCATTAATGTACACACAGTACCCCATATTGACAGAAAAACACAGAATTGTTGACATTTTTGCAGATTTATTAAAAAAGAAAAACTGAAATATCACATGGTCCTAAGTATTCAGACCCTTTGCTGTGACACTCATATATTTAACTCAGGTGCTGTCCATTTCTTCTGATCATTCTTGAGATGGTTCTACACCTTCATTTGAGTCCAGCTGTGTTTGATTATACTGATTGGACTTGATTAGGAAAGCCACACACCTGTCTATACAAGACCTTGCAAATCTCAATGCCTGTTGATGTTTTATTTTTCCTTAATTTAGCCACTGTATTGAGTACCTGGGGTTGTGTTTGTTTTCTTCTAAAAGAGACGAAAAGTAATCAGATCTAGCTGTTTTTAAGGCTTTTCTGTAGGAGAAGGCACTTTCCTGCCATGCAATATGAAATACCTCTAGTTTTGTTTTGTTTTTTCCAGCTGCGCTCCATTTTCCAGGCTGCTCTCTTTAGGGTGCGAGTGTACTTGTTATACCATGGTGTCGGAGTGTTTTCCTTAATCTTCCTTAAGCGTAAAGGAGCAACCGTATCTAAAGTGCTAGAAACGAGTAAGTCCATAGTTTCTGTTACATAAAATTTTCTGAGCTATTGGATATGTGGAGGAATTGAGAAGTCAGGAAGATTACTTACAAAGCAGTCTTTTGTAGTAGAAGTGATGATTCTACCATATTTGTTGGAATTAAATTTACAGCTTTAGCTATATGGAGTACACACTAGACTAGATAATGATCTGAGATCTCATCGCTCTGCTGCAGAATTTCAACGCCATTATCATCAATTCAATGTGACAGTATTAAATCTTGAGTATGATTTCAACAATGAGTAGGTCCTGACATGTGTTGTCTAACCCCAATAGAGTTCAGAATGTCTATAATTGCTGACCCCAATGCATCTATTTCATTATCAACATAGATATTAAAATCACCAACAATCATGACTTTATCTGCAGCCAGCACTAACTCGGATAGAAAATTAGCAAATTCTTTAATAAAGTTGTGTAATAAAGTTGTGCTGGATGTTGTAATTTTTTGTGCCAAGCAAGATATTCCGTTGCGTGGTCACAGAGAACGCGAGGAAGCATTAAACACGGGAAATGTTTGGAATTGTTTTGCATGCTTTCAAACTATGATACGGAAATTCAAACATGCCTTGACCAGCTGCCTAAAAATGCGATAATGATGAGCTCAGATATTCAAAATGATTTACTTGTCTTGAAGCAGCCACTTCTTTGCTGTTGCGCAAGAACCACCATCTGGACTGGATACGGACTGGATCCAGGTGACTGCAGTGATGGATAAGAACCGAGTAACAAATGACACCAGACATGTATTATGCCATTATGGCAGATGAATGTAAAGCTCTCTCGAAGAGAGAACTTGTTGTAGTTTGCATATTTGATTCTTGCATGGAGGACTTGTAAATGAAAGGGCCATTGGATTTTTGGATACATGCGATATGACGGCTGATACGATTTCAGAGAATATACTTCCGGTGTTAGCGCCACTTGACCTGGACCCTGAGTTATGTCTGGGATTTTGTTTTGACAGCACCTCTGTGATGTCAGGTGCAAAAGGAGGAGTGCAGACCATCCTTAAACATACTTTTCCTCATGCTGTGTATGTACACTCTTGTGCTCACCTCCTTAATCTCGTTTTAACCAGTGTTGCAAAAGTATCTAGACAAGTGAAAACATTCTTTGAAACACTGAATTCTGTTCATGGCTTCATGACTGGAAGTAGTCATTATGCAATGATTTATGGACATTCAAAAGGAGTTGAGTCCAGTGTGACAGTGATTGGAGTTGGAGCGGTCAGTGGACACAAGGTGGGGCTCTCAGTCAGGCTCAGTCACCAAGATCCTGATACTACTTGATGTGACCTTAGAAACATTTGCGGAGTATTCTGAAACTAGCAATGGTCTAACTAAACTAGAAGCTGACTCTCAAATGCTGACAAACAAATGCAAACAAAAAAGTTCCTTGTTTCTTCTAGTAACATTTGGAAAAAAAAATTCAATGAGCGATTTTGCAACAAAAGGACTACAGTCAGCAGCCGTATCTGTCACAGAGTGCATTTATTTAAATGAGGGACTGAAATCAAGTTTAAAAGTGTTCAGAGACAACACAAATCATGATTTTGAGAAAGTGCTTAAATGAACGCATGGCCTGATGGAAAAACATGACGTACACAAAATGGTTGTTGCTGTCTCCCGAGAAAGGAAACTTCATGCAACAAATCAGGGAGCTGAGCAGCCATTTTCATGACGACATATGGTGTCATGAGCGCTGCTGTTGTATGTTTACCAAGTTCAAATACTTTCGGAGACAGAGACTCACGAACAGTTGCATGTTAACACTATAACAGACATTAGTGATGCTGAGCTCAGTGTTCATGCAGCAACTAAAACAGAAGGCAGATGCTGGACAAGACCTCCCATCACTCATGGAAGTGCTGGATAACAGTCCTGAGGACAACCTTTCCAAACGTTGTCAAAATGATACGAGCACTCATTACTCTCTCCCGATGACATTATGCAGTGTTGAAAGACTGTTCTACGGTCTTCAATGCTTACTGTTCGCCTAAGCAATTTGTGCCTGCTCACTGTTGAATGTGAACTGACAGAGACACTTGGTTATGATGAGATCATCTCCTTGTTTAACCAGAAGCCCCATCGTCTCAGACTAATATTGTAGGACGACATGTAAACATAAGTTCAAACATTTTCTCAATGTTTATAGTTACCAAAAATCTAAACTGCAATTCATCTAATGCTTACCCTAGTGAAAAATAAATATACTTAAATGTATTTTAAATACATTTATTTCATGCTAAGTATACTACAAATACATTTTTATATTTATGTACTTAATAAAATGTCCTGCAATTGTACTTTTAGTATACTAAACTGGTGTACTTAAAGCTGCTAAATTGGAGCAACTAATGTTGTACTTTATGCACTTTAATTGTGCAGAAGTATTGCTGAAGTACAATTAAAGATATACTTAGTATATTTTATTATGCTAAATTGGAACTATTGCAAGTATACTTCAGTTACACTTTAAATATTTTGCATTTAAAGTCTGATATTATACAAAGATCATTCGATCCTCATCAAAAGTGGCATTAAAACACATTTTAGACTTAATATTAAGAAAAGTGCATTGTGCACAAGTAATATGCCAAGTAACGTTTAATTATAATTTTTATATCAGTAAGTCTCGAGTTATCAGTCAATAAATATGTTAATATATTTCAACAATGAAATAAATGCATTTTAAATATATTACTTTTTTACTAGGGTATAGTGTAATTTTACTTGATAGAAAATTGGAAGAACCATTTTGTTTCTCATAGTTTATAGGTTGTGTTGTTTGCTGTTTTGAAATGTTGTGCTGCGGTATTTTTTTTATTATTTTTTTCTGTAATTTGGCAAGCAGCTTTCATACAGTTATTTTCGTTTTGACCAACCTGTTCTATGAAGGCCCCCACCCACTTTAAATTTGCTGGTCTCGCCCCTGCAGGGCACCATACAGACTTTATCAAAGAATTTGTAGAATTTTTTTCAGAGTTAGTGCTGGCTGCAGATAAAGTTTTAATTGTTAGCGATTTTAATATCTTTGTTGATAATGAAAAAGTTGCATTGGATCAGCATTTATAGACATTCTAATCTTTATTGGAGTTAGACAACACGTGACAGGACCCACCTATTTTCGTAATCATACTTTAGATTTAATATTATCACATGGAATTGATGTCAATGGCATTAAAATTCTGAAAGCGATGAGATCATTAGCTAGTGTATACTCCATTTAGCTAAAGCTTCAAATTCCATCACTTCTACCACAAAAGACTGCTTTGTAAATCTTCCTGACTTGTCTCAATTCCTCAGCATATCCAATAGCTCAGAAAAACTTTTATGCTTAAAAGGTTAAGAAAAACAGTCGGACACCTTGGTATAACGAGTACACTTGCTTCCTAAAGAGAGCAGCCCAGAAAATGGAGTGCAGCTGGAAGAAAACAAAACTAGAAGTATTTCGTATTGCATGGAGGGAAAGTACTTTTACTTACAGAAAATACTTTAAAAAACTGCTAGGTCTGCTTACTTTTAGAAGAAAATAAACACAAACTCAGGTTTTTAATTCAATAAAGTGGCTAAATGAATGAAAAATAAAGCATCAACAGGTGCGGACATTTCACAGCAGTAATGATTATGAATTTCCTTACTTCCAAGATTGATACTATCAGAGAGAAAATTATAGCTATACAGCCGTCAGCTACTGTATCACATCAAATAGTGCACTATAGATCCACTGAAGAACAATTCCACTCATTCTCTACTATAGTAGGAGAGGAAGAATTGTGTAAACTTGTTAAATCATCTAAACCAACAATAGTATGTTAGAACCTGTACCATTCTAAGCTACTGAAAGCAGTGCTTCCAGAAGTCATACATCCTCTTCTGAATATTTTGTATTTGTCATTAGGATATGTCTCAAAAACCTTCAAGCTGGCTGTTATTAAGCCTCTCATTAAGCTTTTTATGTCAAAAATCCTAGAAAAGGAAGCCTTTTTTTTTCCGGAATGTGGGACTGAGATAGATAGCAAGTGACTCAACTGCTGCTTCATGGAAAGTCGAGCCCTTGACAACCCAGGCAGACAAACTCAGTGTCCAGATACAAGAACTCCAGAAGGAAGCCACAGCCAGAATAGCAGCCTATTGTCTGTTCTCTGCCCCATGCCAAGCCTAAACTTCTAAACTCCACTTCTTCCATAAGTCTGATAGCTGTAGCTCCTAGACTGCCTGAGTGCACCGGTTGTCCCGGGGCACCCGTAGCTGCTATAGCACAATCCTCACGTGGATTGGTCAGGGAGTTTTGTCTTGGAATCCGTCGTCATCTTGTCTTGGTGCTGCCTTGTCTCCTGGCTCTGTGTCATCTGTTTTTTTAGGCTGACGGAGCTGATTTATCTGGGGTTCTAATGGAGTACCACAATATTTGCCGTGTTTTCAGTAAGTACCAGGCCACATCCTTACCTTCTTACCCTTCTGTATGTCTGTGCTTTCAATAACCTCCCAGGCATTTCTCCACCCAAGGGTCGTCTTTAAGCCCTGCCAGGTCCTGAGAGAGAGGCCATGGCCAAGTATATTCAGGAATCTTTGAATGCCAGCATTATCTGTCCCTCTTCCTCATCTGCTGACTGGGTTCTTCTAGGTTTGCCCCAGCTGTCCTCCAGGCTCTGGTGAACGACGGGCTGAAAACATGGTAAACAGATTTGTCTTTGTGTACCTTGATGATATCCTCATCTTCTCTCCCTATCTGCTGGAGAACCAGCTTTATGTAAAGATGGAGATCTTACATCTTACATATCAAGTCGGTTTCATTGTTTGGGCATATAATCTGTACAGAGGGGATCAAAGCCAACCCTTGACTTCCAGCTTTCAGTTCCTGAATGGCAATTCATTGTTCAGGTGGATACCACAGACGTCAGAGTAGGCATATCCCTATCCCAGCAGTCCCACAGAGATGGTAAGGTGAGGGGGTGTTTTTTGTAACTCCAATTGTCATTTGTTTTTTGTTGTTGTTTTTTTTTTACATTTTCCCTGCATCCTTTCTCTTCCTTACTCCCCACTAGACTTTGTATCCTCTGTTACCTGCACTGTCATTCTCAGATCCATTGAGAGAGGCTTCTACAATTCAGCCCCTCTCAGCGTACTTCATTGTGGATTACGGGTTGCCTTACCTGTCACGCCACTGGTAACTCGCAGATTCCTCTTCCCATTGGGGTTGTACCGCATCCCCCTCCCAGGCCAATGGACTTTCAACATCAGCCTCCTGTTTGGACTTTCTCTCTGTGCTCATTGAGGATAAAATGTGTTGTGTTGTGTTTGAATCTGTCTCATTCTTACAAGTTTATGATAGAAGGTGAACTTAAATTTACTACATATACTTAAATTTAAAGAGATTGGAAACACTAGTATGTATAGTATATAATTAACACTATTATAATTACAGTGTAAAGTTTATTTAAAGTACACACACCTCAGCAGAGATTTTTTTCTTTGTATGTGTTTATGTAGTATGTTAGACTAGTTTAAGTGTTTATGTAGTTAATAAAACCTTACTTGTATCACACTTGACGTGTTCAGTGTTTACTCATAACCGGAGTCAATAATCATGCAGATTTACGTTACAAGCTTATAGAATTGTACAGTAAGAAAGTTATTTCCCTTAACCAGGAAATTAACGTTCTTAGAATTGACAAGACAGTTGACCCTGAGTGGTCAGCTAAATATCTACAGTGGATCTAAAATATGAATAGTTAATTATAACTAGTTATGGTTAATTATTCATATTTCCCCATGAGCTGATTCGCTACAACTGTGTGTGAAATGTGTCAGTCCATGCATAACCAAAGGTGGCTACACCTCTTTGCAAACAGAATTTGAATCTCATACGAAGCCTCTGTCATTCTTTTCAGGACTGTGTTTGAAGTAGATAGTGTTTTGCAGTTTTCCTTGTTTCTCGTTCTCTTATTACTTCTACTTAGACTCGGCTGTTTACTGTAGCGATCGGCGCTCACGCTGATTGACTCTGCACCAGTTCTCTCTTTACCAGTCTTGTCTAGTTGTGTACTGTGCTTCATACCTGCTCTCTGCCCAGTCGTCCTGCTGCCCGCATATATCGATCCTGTCACTGAGAGCGAAATAGAGTCTGCTGGTTGGGGACAGCGCTTGTCTCACTCCACATGCCCGCTGCCTGGACTTCTGTTTGCTGCACCAAAGACTTATGCTGATGTGCGTTTTCCTATGCAGCTCTGCGCTCGCTAAGTATGGCCAGAGAATGGCAGACTGTCCAAGTTTCCTTTTTGTTAATAAACTACTTGCATTTACCTGCCTTTGCCCTTGGGCCCTCCTTTAATCTTATGACATCCTGTTCATTTACCATCTTTCTTACCATGAGTTCTTTTGCAGCTGCTTCTCAGTCATTTCATATCTGACCAATGTGGAAATAAGCAGTAGAAAACTTTGCCCTGACTGCTATTCTCTTTCCCCAGTGTGTTGATCATATAGTACCATCTTCTCTGAGCTCACTGTGCCTTAATGTTGTCTTTCCCTTCTTTCTGCTACTTCTCTTGTTGGTCATGCATGTGTAGGACATATTGAATAATCCCTCTCTCTTATGATTTAGTTCAGCTATGATGCAGGTCAGGCCTTGTACTGTTTACCAGTTCTAGACTAGCAACTACAACCAGGACTTCCTAAATCAGGGATGGGCAACTCTGGTCCTGAAGGCTACTGTTTTACTGAGTTAGTTCCATCCCTAATCAAACACACCTAAAAAGAAATTGAATCTCCCTAAATCTAACCTAAGGATAGCTTGAGCACAGGACAACATTCATGCAAGACTTGATCAACACCACGTGGGACAACGCTGACAACTCCAAAGATCAGAAACAATGGAGAACAGATGCTGCCCAACATGCTACCTGGAATGGAAGGTTCTGTGCAACATAACATAAAGGACATGCCATGATAATCCAAAGAGGATGGACGATGTCCAAATAAAAGTAGTTTTGACTCTAATGGAAGACAATGTCAGGATGTTAAGGGAAAAGCCAAAGAGTCATAGAATATGACATGTTAGCCCCTTTCACACATACAGTCATTACTGGTAAATTACCATTAAGAGAAAAAAATACCAAAATACTGATGAATCAATTCTGGCAATTTTCCGGTAGTTGTAACATAATCAGTTAATTACCAGTCATGCTCGGGTCAATTATTACACTGTGTGAACAAAGAACATGATTACCTGTATGGGCATGTAGATAGATCGAACATGCTGATGTAAGAAGTCTGCTTTGGGCTCTGCTGGAACTGTTTACAGTAAGCATCTCTGCTTTTAATTGTTTTTCTATGTAAATATGAGCTAGACGAACCACTGACAATTGCGGCACATCTCACCAGACCCTGCCTTCTTTTCTATTTATCAGCAGTGCGGCTCTGTGGTTACTATTGTGTACTATAGTAACTAGAGCACTGTTACTATCTATTATCGTGTATTGTGTTTTTAAGTGCAAACACAAGTTCTGTGTGATCGAAATAGCACAGTTCTTAAATTGTTACTTGCTACACTTACACACTTGTACACTTTTGCTACACAAAATACACTACAGAGTTTGTATTTTGTTTGGCCTCCTCTTTTCTTAAATCATAAAAAAGATCTTACATACTGTAGGTGCAGGGTAAAATGTTGCTATGCTCCGACAAATAGTTAAACTGCTACCATTTAAGTCTTAAACCTGTACCACAGACATATCAGACTTGGTCTCTGGAACATAGATGGAATATTGCCTTGAGACTGACTGATCTAATACTGAATGTCAGTATGACATGTTCCAATTTCACAGCTCATAACAGTAATGATGTGGCTCAGCCAATAGGAGCAGTCCATTTGGATAGAGGCATACGGTCAGCATTTATGCCAGATTTGAGCAGATTACTCTAAATCAGATTACTGCATCCCCAACCCTGCTATAAAAAGCAAGGTTATTAAAAGATTAGCTGCATATAATGCCATTCCCTTTTATGAAATGCATCACATTATACAGTATTTCATTTTATTTTAAAGTACTAATCCTGATCAATCTTAAATGCCAAATGATACTACTACTAAAAGACATCCTTATGAAAAATCGTGTATTAGAAAATGTAAGTAACTTGCTGTGCCTCTCTATGTTGGAATAGATTAAATATCTAGGACATGAGACATGATATCTTATTCTAAATGTTCTGTGTGACATGGATTATTAAATTATGATATATTTGGGTATTAATAAAAATAGTACTAAACTTACAATTAATTGTCTTTACTACTATGAACCCACAATGTTGTATTAATGGACAAATAACACTGGAGATCCATCACTGGAATCCAGTTTTTAAGAAATGAACACATTAAAGTGACCCTGCAGTGCAACACTGGATTGATCTCAGGAACTGTAGCAGTAATTCTCCACTTTATAGAAATACAGTTTCATCAGCAAGCACAGCTTTAAAAATGATTCAGTGAGTCAAAATGATTGTGAAAAAAAATGAGGAGTGTATATCTTTGTCAGGATGATTGTAATAACTGAACTGGCTGGTAAAAGTGAAGCACCTGTGTAATGCAGGTAATAGTGCGACAGCTTTGCCAACAGCTCTCACGGGATGTTTTATGTAGCTGCAAAACACATGCAGCAGAGAACGTATCCAGGACAACAAATTCTCAAAAGGACTGACATCCACCGTGAGCAATTTTGCACCTGCAGCACCTGATTCTAAGTCAGAACAGTTAGTTAATTTACCATGTAGTAGACATTAAGAAAGTTGCATGGCCCTTCCTGAATCGGGTCAGTCTTTTTCTTGTTACACTCTGGAGCACATTCTGTAAAGCATTGTGCTGGTTCAAAGCCTATGGACCAAACATGAATAGCTGGCTATTCTAATTTGATGCAGGTTATTAATTCAACAAAGATGGTGAGCTGACTCCACATTCAGCTTGTTCTTGTAAAATCTTGATCATTTCAGAACACCTAAGCCTCATTACACACAGAAGAGCATGCAAAACACAGTCTACAACATCCAGTATGTTGATGTGGGATTTGACTTATACTTACATAACTTGCATACCCTGTTGTCAATAGAGGTTCTATCTGTCCTTGTCAAAAACAATACCTGATGTTTTTTAATCAACTGAATTAATAAAATAGACACATACGGAGCATGTGCTTTTTCCCATTTTCAATCTCTTTACCTCCTGGGTTAGTTGCCCCACCCTGACCTGTATGGGTTGGTAGTACTTGTGGGAGAGCTTCTAGAAAAGAGGGATCTGTTGAGGCCTCTGTCTCCTTGGTAGAGTCTGAGTTAGGGATGCAAATGCCCAAAAGACCCGGTGGGTAATTGATCAGGGTATATTGTGTTCCTAGTCTCTAAGTAACAGCGCTACCCAGTGTGCCTCTGACTCTCCATGGAGTAACATCTCAGTCAAGCTGCCGGTGATAATTAGCTGTGGGTTTGAGACTGCCTCCCTTAACCCCTCCCACAGATGTTTTGGTGGTCCCTTGTCTACTTGCCTTTTCATTTGTTCCCTTTATTTTTTTGTGTGACAGGCCTCGCATGTAGCCTTGCTAGACTCAAGCCAGGGGGGATTTGGGCTCAGTGAGTGTTGTTGAGAGTACATGTAGTAAACGAAAACAAGTGCCGTTATGAGACAAAGAGTATGATGCAACTAACATGCTGCGAGACCCATGTCATTCCCCTTGTCTTGCTGAGGCAGCAGAGGATGATTTCAATGTCATTTCTTTTAGCACACTTAAAAAATCAGATATAAATCTATGACACACAAAGATTTTGAAAAGTAATTTCACTCTTGTACTAAACTTTCTGCCCAGAAATATTTGTTTGAAATGTATTTATACATATTTAAATAAAAAATTACAGCTGCCCCATGGGAATTGTCTACCACAATAGCAAACTGCTATTAAAAACAATCACTTTTAAAATGCTAAACAAATAGGCAATAAATGGGAAATGTGTGATATTTCTTACATACAACAGTTCAACAGCACAAATATGTAAATAAATAAGAAACAACTGTGGAGTATCTTTAAAAAATCCTTGTTACTGGAAATATGTTCTTTCACCATGGATGCAAATCTACCAATGTCACTTTAGAACTAGCAATGATGGCTTGTGCTGCTTCAGGGAAGCTATTGGTGTATTGGAGTATTATTCAGTAATGTACAGTATTATGAGAGAGAAAGAGAAATGAGAAATAGCATTGCCTGGACCTCAGAACTCTAAAAACGCTGGAGCAAATTTTCAAATTGGCGTTATCTTTATAAATAGACCAAAAACTTGAGATTTAAACAGTTACATTCTCACCTGAAAAACTCTTAAAACGACACTCTGTGACACAACAACAGTAGTATGTGGAAACATATGCCTGTCTAGAACACGCAGAGACAAGTTCAGTGATTCAAAGGATGAACAGTCCCAGTGCTAATGCTGGTGAAATTGGCTTCTGAGCCAATCAGATTTGATGACCTGAACTAATTATTAGCAATAGCAGTCTTAAAGGGTTAGTTCACCCAAAAATGAAAATTCTGTCATTAATTACTCACCCTCATGTCTTTTCAAACCCGTTAGACCTTATTTCATTTTAGGAACACAAAGTAAGGTATTTTTGATGGAATCTGAGAGCTGTCTGACCCTGCATAGACAGCAACGCAACTGAAATGTTCCCAAGTCCAGAAACGTAGCAAGGAGATCAGTAAAATAGTCCATGTGACATCAGGGGTTCATCCGTAATTATACGAAGCTACGAGAATACTTTTTGAGTGCATAAGAAAAAAAAAACGACTTTATTCAACAATTTGTCTCCTCCGCATTACCCTGTAAACAACGTATGCTGTTCTGTGTCAGCTGCGTCACGCCGGATCTGTTTCCTACGTTGTTGTGATTTGATCTGAACGGAAACAGTGTATCCGTGTGACGCAACTGACACAGAACAGCATACGCTGTTTACGCCCAGCGGATATTCTCCAAAATGGCACCAGGGTGATGCTGTTTCCTTGCTACGTTTCTGGACTTGGGAACATTTCAGTTGCGTTGCTGTCTATGCAGGGTCAGACAGCTCTCAGATTCCATCAAAAATATCTTAATTTGTGTTCCGAAGATGAATTAAGGTCTTACAGGTTTGGAACGACATGAGGGTGAGTAATTAATGACAGAATTTTCATTTTTTGGGTGAACTAACCCTTTAAGAAATAAAGAATGCATTGTAGTCCATGAACAGACAACACCTGGTTTGCAGAAGTGAATTCCACAAAAGGAATTCCTATCAATTCAGTGAATGTAATGCTGTGAATAAAGGAGGACAGCTGGAGTTCTGTGTTCCTTCAGAGAGAGCAGCAGGAGATGAGAACCGGGGTTCTGTGATTGGTGTCCATCAAGTGAATCATTGCTGACAAACAAGGCAGTGTTTAATAATCATTCTTGCATGATGGTTTGCAGATGTTGTGAGTGACCAGGATCATCATTGTTCCTTTACCACTTCTTTGTTGATCCTCCATTCTCCATTCTCAGTTGGGCCCAAATGTGTGTCTTTTTGAATGGAGTAATTTGTAAGTATGAATGAAGTATAAATGATTGAGGTGCTGGAAACTAGGAATGTCGGTCATATATGCATTAAAAACGAGTTTGCTTGCATCACTTGCTCCAAACCTACTAAATTTTTAAGTAGCTCATTAACAAATTTAACAATTTTAACTAAAACATAATGATCTCTCAGATCCCTTATAGGTCTGTTAGGTTGGTTAGTACAGTTTACTGCAGAACAATTAATTTTGTTGGTGTGAAGCAATGCGGGAAAAAAAGCGAATTAGGTGCATTGCCATCAAGTTGTTTCATCGTTTTTGTTTTTGTCATCGTTGGATGACGGTGGTATAACCTAGCAACCAACAGTAAAAAAAAAACGGAAAGACACTCGGTCGATTAGTCACGTGGGTTTAATGTTTGCTACATTTGAATTTATTTGGCAAATGCGTTTCAATTTAGCATTATTCACATTAACTCTTTTTTTTTTTGCAGCCCAAAAACCACCTCAAGCAAATGTAAAAACCTTTTTTGCGAAATAAGGCATTTTATTTTCAAAATTTGCCGTTTCCATCACTTGTTTCTAATGCAATACTTCAAATGGTGCATAAAAACGGGGTGATGGAAACATAGCTGTTGACAATTAGAAGTTAAATTTAAAGTTAAAGAGGGTACCTCCGTATCTACTTTATTCAGAGAAACTGTCAATCACAGCTATCAATCATAACATTATAGCATCAAAAAAATGAACTAAAACCTATTAGAAAAACAAACATACATTAGCATGATAAGAACTAAAAAGAAAAAAAAATATTTTATTTTAAGTATAATTTGTTTGAAATATAAAAGAGGGCTGGGCTTATGACATTTATAGCAGCCAGCCACCAGGGGGGCAATTAAAATGTTTTGGCTTCACTTTTCAGGATGTGTTCGGCACACTTGGAATTTCTGCGTTGTGAAAAAAGAACGTTTTTGTGAAGTATAGCTTGCAGTAGTGATGGGAGAAATTAACTTTTTCAAAGCTTCGAATCAATTGAAACAATTGCTTCACAGAATGATTCACGGTTTCGAAGCGCTCAAAACACCACTGGTGATGCCTGCTGGTCAAAGGTGTGAAAATGCAACAAAATCTCAGGCTAAAATGTATAAAAACTGCTTTTTTTATTGAAAGTATAATACATTAAATGCCATAAAAATTATGAAATACCATTAAATTAAGTGATGTTTATAAACAAATTTCGGGAGGAGCACGCACAGATAATTAACACGGCCAGTTCATCATTAGTGATTACACCATTTATCCAATCAGCGCAAGAGAAAACGCCCATATATAACCAAGTACGCCCTACCTTCATTATCTCTCAACTTTCAGCATTCGGTTCGTTCCATTTGCTTTTTACCACAGACACAATTTCCCGTCCAACGAAAAGACCTATACTGGGAATTTTTCAGATCCTCCGCCGCAATTAGCTGGCCCCATGATCACTCCTTCTCCGCCAGACACGGCCGCCGGGCACCAGGCGTCATCACGGCCGCTGCTCTTCTCGTCAAGCCGCACGCTCTGGCCAAATAAATCCCTGAGCTCACCTCGCTCGACACTACCATCGTCCCGCACAAGACCCGGCTCTCCTCGAAGCGCTGGGCCGCAGCGGCAGCAGGCCTTCAACGAGCGCTGGGCCCAGATCTCACAGCCGCAAGGCCTCACTCGCTTCCCGCTGCGGATCAGCCTTTTACCGCGGCTCTTCCGGCCGCAGCACCGTACGCAGCCGGGCCTCCAGCTCTCTCAGCAGACACTAGCTCAAGGCTTCCTCCACGAACGGCACAGACCGTGTTGCAAATTAATTAATTTTCAGGTGAAGTCGCTAAAGGCAGGTTTTCGTGGCCGTTATTCCCTCTCTCTTTCCTGCTCTTTCTTCTGATCTAGCCCCCTGAGCCGTTCCAAGCACGAGCTTGCCTCCGCAGGTGGTTCTGGCGGCTACTTTCCCCACCCCCATCCCCCATGCCCGCTCATCCTACTGTCTGTCCACAGCCATGCCCCTAACTATGCCACCAAACCCTCATCAGTCACCCCCTTTTTTTTCCCCTAGTCCATCCCTGCCCATCTCCATTAGCACCCCGCTCCTGCAGGAGTTTTTTAATCGCCCCTTGTAGCGACTGCTCTCGCAGGTACCCTCCTACCTCCGCAGCAGCGTCCGCTCCTTCAGGAACCTCATCTGTATTTCCCCACTGCCGCAGCAGTGTCTGCTCCGCGGGAGCCTTTTCTGTTTTTCCCCACTGCCGCAGCAGTGTCTGCTCCTGCAGGAGCCCTTTCTGTATTTTCCCCACTGTTGCAGCAGTGTCTGCTCCCGCAGGATTTTTTTCCTCTATTTCCCCACTGCCGCAGCAGTATTTGCTCCCACGGGAGCCTTGGACCTGTATTTTCCCCAACGCCCACCATTCCCCCTCTCTTCCCCCTCTTTCTTCCGCTCCCGGAGCCACCCCAAGCGTGAGCACGCCTCCGCAAGCTGTCCCGGCAGCTGTCTTTCCTACATCTCACATGCCTGCTCTTCCTTCCGCCATGCCCCTACCCATCCCTCCAGCCACTCCCGCCTCAGAATCACCCCCTTTAATGCCAGTCCATCCCTGTTCACTCAAACTCCCGACCCACCATGGTTAACCCCCTTTTTTAACATCACCCAATCCATCCATCCAATCTCATCTGTATTTCCCCACTGCCGCAGCAGTGTCTGCTCCCGCAGGAGCCCTTTCTGTTTTTTCCCCACTGCCGCAGCAGTGTCTGCTCCTGCAGGAGCCCTTTCTGTATTTTCCCCACTGTTGCAGCAGTGTCTGCTCCCGCAGGATTTTTTTCCTCATCACCCCCTTTAATGCCAGTCCATCCCTGTTCACTCAAACTCCCGACCCACCACGGTTAACCCCCTTTTTTAACATCACCCAATCCATCCATCCAATCTCATCTGTATTTCCCCACTGTCGCAGCAGTGTCTGCTCCCGCAGGAGCCATCCCATCCTGTTCACTCGAACCCTTGACCCACCATAGCCAACCCCCCTCAACATCACATAATCCATCCTAACAGCACCCCGCTCCCGCAGGAGCTTTACCTGTTTTTTCCCTACTGCCGCAGCAGTGTCTGCTCCCGCAGGAGCCATCCCATCCTGTTCACTCGAACCCTTGACCCACCATAGCCAACCCCCCTCAACATCACATAATCCATCCTAACAGCACCCCGCTCCCGCAGGAGCTTTACCTGTTTTTTCCCTACTGCCGCAGCAGTGTCTGCTCCCGCAGGAGCCATCCCATCCTGTTCACTCGAACCCTTGACCCACCATAGCCAACCCCCCTCAACATCACATAATCCATCCTAACAGCACCCCGCTCCCGCAGGAGCTTTACCTGTTTTTTCCCTACTGCCGCAGCAGTGTCTGCTCCCGCAGGAGCCATCCCATCCTGTTCACTCGAACCCTTGACCCACCATAGCCAACCCCCCTCAACATCACATAATCCATCCTAACAGCACCCCGCTCCCGCAGGAGCTTTACCTGTTTTTTCCCTACTGCCGCAGCAGTGTCTGCTCCCGCAGGAGCCTTTTTCTGTATTTCCCCACTGCTGCAGCAGTGTTTGCTCCCTCAGGAGCCTTTTCTGTACTTCCCCACTGTACTTCCCCCACCTGGACAGCACGCCAAATACGCATAACCCTTTATTAATTATAAGAAAGTGCGAACTCGTGAAGTGATGTTTACAAACAAATTTCGGGAGGAGCACGCACAGATAATTAACACGGCCAGTTCATCATTAGTGATTACACCATTTATCCAATCAGCGTACAATGGAAAACCATTGACATTTAGAAACTTTTCGAAACAGTTATGACATAATGAAGCCTCATTTACTGAAATCACGTGACTTTGGCAGTAACCACTGTTTCGAAAGAAATGATTTGCAAAAGTTTAGAAGCTTCACAAAGCAGTGCTTTGAATGCGGCCATCACTAGCTTGCAGCCACCTCTAATCACTACACCTTATGCATCAGAGAAACAAGTGCGCAGCCATCTTTAGAATTGTGTCTTTGAACTTCCATTTTTGCGGTAGCTATGTAGCATCGCTGTTGAAGAGTAATTAGCTGGTGAAGTGGATTTACTTATTGTAGAGATAACGAAAATTGCCATGTCCATTGTAATGTTCGAAGCAGATGTCATTACAATGTCAGTAGACCGGGGAGATTTTAAAATGAGCGGTTTATTCATGAATTCGTACGACCTTACCTTCATTCTGTGGAAATACAAACCAGAAGACAAAAGACAATGAGCGCAGCGCTGAAAAGGGGCGGGGCTATGTAAGGCCTGTAGCGCTTTTGAGATGAATCTTGCCTTACTTTGGAAGTAGATGAGAGTACTCGGTGGAGGAGTTAAGTAAGTGCAGACAGGATGGACAGTTCTGACTCTTTGGGGATCAGACTCTTACTAGACCAAAGATTGACCACAGACTTACGTAATTTGTTCCTAATAAATTGAATGTATCTCAAAATCAGTTGCTTTTATATGAAAATAAAGTTAATCACTCCCAGTTATTACATTTTTATGACACTAAAAAATTTTAACTCTCCCCGGAAAACTAGAACATCTGGTAGCCCTAAACTAGCAGGCTGTTAGTTTGGCTTTTGTTGCACAATTTGCAATGTATCTCCAGGACCAGAGTTGGGCACCCCTGCTATAGACAGCAAGGGTACAGCCACGATCAAGGCACAGAAACGTAGCAAGGACATCTGTAAAATAGTCCATGTGACATCAGTGGTTCAACCGTAATTTTACGAAGCTATGAGAATACTTTTTGTGCGCAAAGAAAACAAAAATGTATTCAACAATTAACGACTTTATTCAACAATTTGTTTCCTCCGTGTCACCCTTGCACCATTTTGGAGAGTATCACGACGCATGCGTGTGTTTTGATTTGAACGTAAACAATGTATGTTTACATTCAGATCAAAGCATGTGCATGCGTTGTTTACGTTCAGATCAAGCACGCACATGCACTGTGATACTCTTCAAAATGGTGCCAGAGTGACATGAAGGAGACACATTTTTGAGTCATAAAAGTCATTTGTTTGTTTTCTTTGCGCACAAAAAGTATTCTCATAGCTTTGTATAATTACGGTTGAACCCCTGATGTCACATGGACCATTTTGACAATGTCCTTGCTAGATTTCTGTGCCTTGATCGTGGTAGTACCCTTGCTGTTTGGAACAACATGAGGGTAAGTAATTGATGACAGAATTTGCATTTTTGGGTGAACTATCCCTTTAAATTGAGGAACCGGTCTCTATGGGTCTTTCAATAGTTTTTCAGTTTTATTTAAGTGCTCTTAATTAGGGCTACGTTCACACTGTCAGTTTTTGGGATTGACAACCGCATTTTCTCTACAGATGTGAGTTTTGAAATGTCCCATTCACACAGCAGCTAACAGTAACGTCTCGAATACTGTCTATATGAATGTGCAATGGGAGTCAAGCCTGTATTCCTTACCAGTAACCATAGCAAGAGTGACCAAAGTAAAATCAAAGATGGTGACATCTGTAAAACTGAAAGTCTTATCACTTTCTTTTACACGACAAGAGTCCAATCGAACCGCAAGTTATTTCAAGTCAAGTCACCTTTATTTATATAGCGCTTTTAACAATACAGATTGTGTCAAAGCAACTGAACAGCATTAATTAGGAACATATTGTGTCAATAATGCAAAAGGACAATAGTAAACATCAATTTTCAGTTAAAGGCAGTTCATCATTGATTTCAGTGATGTCGTCATCATCCAGCTCAGTTCAGTTTAAATAGTATCTGTGCAATCATTTGCAATCAACTCAACGATATCGCTGGAAATGAAGTGTCCCCAACAAAGCAAGCCAGAGGCGACAGCGGCAAGGGACCAAAACTCCATTGGTGACAGAATTCAATTCAATTCCAGGCTGCAGCAGAGTCAGTTTGTGTGGAGGACTCAACTGGTTCCTGTGGTCTTGTCCCGGTGGCCGTCTAGGAGACAAGGTCTTCACTGGGGATCTGTCTCTGGGGCTCGTTTAGTTGTCCTGGTCTCCGCTGTCTTTCAGGGCTGTAGAAGTCCTCTCTAGGTGCTGATCCACCATCTGATCTGAATACATACTGGATCCGGGTGACTGCAGTGACCATCTGATCTGGATACAGACTGGATCTGGTGGCTACAGTTCTCACAGTGTCTGGTTGTGGTGCCCTGGACTGGCCACTTGAGGGCGCTCTCCTGTTTTTGTGTTATATGTTGTGAACTCCATTTCCCATAGTCCCTTGTCTGTCATTCTGTCTGATCATTAGCACCTGGTTATTATTTCCGATCATTATCACCTGTTAGTCATTTACTCATTATCCCAGCTATATATACCTTGCTCACTCTGTCTGTCATTGCTGCTATTTTGTATTGTCTTCTGAGTTCATAGTTGTCTCATGTTCATCGTGTTTTCTGTTCTCTGTGTTTTGGATTACCTTTTGCCACGTTTTTGTTCTGTTAATTTATTACTTAATAAACAACTGCACTTGGATCTACCTAGTTTTCTCCTGGCATTCCGTGACATACGGTGACCTCGGAGTAAGAGAGAAACAGACTAATATTAGCGTAGATGCCATTCTCCTAACGATGTATCAGGTACATCGTGTGTTACGGGAGGAAACTACATATACAGACAATATGTGTATATCATCAAATCTTCATTAAACGACAGCATACTTGGGTGGAGAACGGAGCATTTGAGTTGCGTGCAGAACACAAAACTGATGGGAGTGGCTCCGGTGGAGAAAAATTGACTGCATTGATCTAAAACTGTCAGATGACACACAGCTCATTTCTCCATCACTGTAAGCAGAGCCGATCTTCCCTATACGCAAGCTGCATAGGGCTCCCAAAACACCAGGGGGCCCCCTTGCTCTCAAAGATGATTTAATTTTAGTTTTGTTTTTTAATTTAACCAGCGGTTATTAAAACATGAATGATAATTTCTTTTAATGTGGTCCGCTACCGCCCTTTCTACGTAAAAATGAGTCAAACCATGTAATGTGAATGTCGTACAGTCTTGCTCGAGACTAAAAAACGAGTTGAAAGCATACTGAGCCACTCATACCCCGCTTTGCAAAATAATTCACTTTTTCGAAGCGCTCGAAGCACCACACGCTGGTGATGCCTGCTGGTCAAAACTGTGTAAATGCAACAAAAACTCAGGCTAAAACATGCATAAAAAGCTTTTAAAGCCCATTGCAAATGTTTTATTGAACTACATTAAATGCAATAAAAATAATAAAATACCATTAAATATGAAGTGTCTGTATGATATGTGGTTTTTAAAGGGGTCATATGAATTTTTCCTTTCTCTTTGGAGTGTTACAAGCTCTTGGTGCATAAAGGAGATCTGTAAAGTTGCAAAGACTAAAGTCTCAAATCCAAAGAGATATTCTTTATAAAAGTTGAGAGTCAGCCACGCCTACCTAAAACGCCTCGTTCTAACACGCCCCCACATGTCTACGTCAGGATGTGGGAAGATTTGCATAACGCCGCCCAAATGTTCACGCAAAGAAAGAAGGCGTAACTTTTATTCTCGCTGTAGTATTGTTGTTGCCGCCGCCATGTCGTGAAGACGCTGTGTGTTTCGTTGTGAAAGCGAAACTACTTTGTTTGGTCTTCCAAAAGAGGACGATATCTGCTTTGTCATGCCTGGTGCTGATCTGTGCAGGTCGCTGAGGAAATACATCAACTTCGCGCTGTGGATCGCCGGATCTGCTTTCACCGTGGACGAAGCAGAGTCCAGCGTGGGGTCGTCACATGTGGTTGCTGCAAGCCCGCCGGACGCTCCTTCGTCGAATCCGCCGGCCGCACCGTTCTCAAGACCGCCCACCTCTGCTCACTCTAGTGTGTTATGCTGTGTTTCGTTGTGAAAGCGAAACTACTTTGTTTGGTCTTCCAAAAGAGGACACGACTAGAAATCAGTGGTTAAGTTGTATTTACAACACTGTTCCAGAACAGTTCAACCCAAATATTCAGATGTGTGCAGCACATTTTATGGAGGATTGTTTCCTGATCCTGGTAGAGTAGACTACAATGCCGGCTGTTCTGACTCACGGACTGCAAGTACGTTTTCATATTTAAAGAGTTTTTGTATTTTATATTTTTTATATTTAAAGCAAGTTTTTTGGGCAGTGTAGAGTAGGCTTGTTGTTTCTCCGATCACAAATGCAGACATGGTTTTATGTTTACGCGGCGCGATGCAACACAACGCGTAAAAAGACAGTATAAATCATTATAATCCGTAATTATGTCCCCACTGGATGCAATGAATGCCTCGTTTATAATGGGTTTTCATGTTTTTGTCTCGTCGCTCCGGCTGGACAGGGCATCATCACAGTATGGTAAGGGGCGTAACATTTCCGTCACACGCTTGAGGTATTCGGCCAATCACAACACACTGGATAGCTGGCCAATCAGAGCACACCTCGCTTCTCAGACCGATGAGCTTTGTAAAAATCAACACGTTTCAGAAAGGCGGGGAATAGAGGAGAAACAATAATGTACAGTATGTGGAAAATAATGTGTTTTTTTAACCTTAAGCCGCATAAACGCATTTCATTACACCAAATACACAAAATAATGTTATTTTTAGCAGCATCATATGACCCCTTTAAAATATTTTATATTAATTTGCAGGCTTGCTTTGTTTGTTTTATTGACAGCTTCTATATAGAGGCCGTAAGAGACTATTACCAACTTCTCATTCTTTTAATAATACAAATGTCTCTTTAAAAATGCCTAGAGTTCAGTGCTCAGGGGCTCAGTGAACCGGCATGACTCAGGGGTTTACAGAGATCACCCCAAAACGGTTTCAAACAGCTCTGACGCAGTGAAGCCTCGTGAAATCACGTGACTTCGGCAGTTCGACGCTTGCTTCTCGCGGCCATCACAGAACACTTCGACTACACCACAACATGGCGGCGTCTTGTTGCTATTAGTATTGTTTTACGGCGGATCGCAACATGTATGTAAACACTATGATTCATATTACAAATTGTCCATTACATTTTCACGAATAAATCGGTAACACTTTACAATAAGGTTCCATTAGTTAATGTTAGTTCATTTATTGACTAACATGAACAAACAATGATCAATACATTTATTACAGTATTTATTCATCTTTGTTAATGTTAGTTAATGAAAACACAGTCGTTCATTGTTAGATCATGTTAATTCACAGTGCATTAAATAATGTTAACAAGCACAACTTTCGATTTTAATAATGCATTAGTAAATGTTGAAATTAACATTAGCTAAGATTAATAAATGCTCTAGAAGTATTGTTCATGTTAACTAAAGTAGTTAACTAATGTTAAGTAATGAACCTTATTGTAAAGTGTTACCAATAAATCTATAAAAGCAATACCGTTTATTCTAACCATAGACGGTGAGTCCCGAAACCTAGCGAAACCAGATTTGGCGCCGAAACGGTTGCGTGGTGACGCAGGCGCAGCGTGGGGTTTCCCAGCCCGGAGAGCAGGGTCACCGCGCCCATCTCTGCTGTCTGATGGCCGGAGCCAGAGCCTGACGGAGCGAGCGCTGGAGAACGACGAGCGTGGGACCCACCAGAGAGGCTACTTCGGACCGAGACCGTGGTGTTGAGCACTTTTACCACGAGGCATCTGCGTGAAGCTCGCGCTATTTGGGCCAGAATCAGCGCGGTTGCAGCTGTCGCGGCTGCGGGTTCGGGTTCGGGTTCGGGGAGTGCCGCTCTCCGCTGACTGACTGACGGACTGTCCGCAGGTCGGGCAGCTGTGGATCTCTCCTCGCGGTTTACAGTAAATGATAGATACGCGACAGAACACAGGTCAGTGCTTCTCTGTAACGCTCGCCTGATTGGCTTCATTGGGCTGTTCTGGGGTCCGGTGGGCTGGGGGCCGCTGCTGGACTCCGCACAAGCACATATAGTTGTGCACTTATTATGATCGTTTTCACGTTACATGCAGCAGATATCAAAATCGAATCATTCCTAGGCCACATAAGTGGTTTAGTATGTGATAACTTCCTCAAATCACGGTCATGTGGCAGAGCTGTGCTGTTAGCAGACTAGCTGCGCTCCTGGTTTAATATTCACGAGGATCGATGCTAAGTGCTGTCCGGTGACTTCTGCTAACGCTAAAACCTGGCTATAAGGAGAGCCGCGGTTTTGGCATGAAGCTGCTAAAACGGTCTCGTTTGGCCACCGAGTAAGGTTTGGCCTTGTTGAGGAATATAAATGCTGGTGTGCCGTGTTTTGAGGCTGCATGGGTGCATTTCTGACGGCTCGTGATGAAGATGAAGAGGACGAAGCCAGACTACATCCCCTCTTCACTTCATCGTGGAGTCGCACTGTGTGAGCATTTAACTATCACCTGTCTCCCAGTAAAGCGTCGGAGAAGCGCTGGACTCGGGTGTTATTTCGGTGGCGGGTGTGATTCGATCGTGTGTGTGTGTGTGTGTGTTTCTGTTCGTGTGCCTTTGATCGGGTTGAACTGTGAGCCTGTGCTTTTAACGACTTTAAACGCCGGTTAATGGGATTTTCGTTATCTCTTTAACGTGTGTGTGTGTGTGTGTGTGTGAGTGATGTACGGTTGCGTTCGTGGAGGAAATGTGAATGAGGAAGAGCAGCTCCAGTGTGTTTCATCACAGAACACACTCATACTGGTGTGATTGTGTGTGTAAAGTGCTTCTGCTGTCTTCGGCGCGCGCTTGTGTGTGTGTGTGTGTGTCAGCAGTGTGTTCATGTACTGAATGAGTGTGTGTGTGTGTGTGTTCACGGCCTACAGCTGCTGCAGCCAACAAGATGGCGACTGATGAAGACACAGCCCTGCCTCACACACACTCACCCCTTCACGCATGCTCTCACATACTGCTGGAAACATGACATATGCGCTCAAATAGCATCTGTTATTATACAGCCTACGCTCAAAAATCACTTCTGAAACATGTATGCTCTCCCTCTCAGATATTGTTTATATAAATCACAGACTCGGGTCCTGGAGGTCACCGTCCTGCAGTTTTCCTCCAACCGGCCTGTATTCAGGATCCTCGTATTAATGAATCAGTCTTAATTCTGAACACACAAAATAAAAGTATTCCCAGAGTCATGGAAACGAAGCGGTTATGGAAATATTTCTTTAACTTCATGTATTAATCTGACATCAATATCTTTCACACCACTAAATCTTTCTGTATTATATACAATATATAGACAAAACGTTTCTGATGCCTTTTCTTTGCTGGTTGTTGCACAAAACCCCCCCCCCCCCCAAAACATCTTGGACAGCATAATCTTTTACAAACGATTGTTTTCTCATTTCTTTTTAATGAGTCTGTCGAGAGACTCATGAGTTTTCTGATTGAATCAGTTGTAAAATTAATGCTTGTTCAAACCAAAGTGAATATTCGGTCCGATAAACATAATTGGAATCAACAGCTGTTGTTGTGTCTGTTCAGAACGAGACGAGCATTAACATGTAGTCCATGAGACTTTAAATATATATTTTTACTCTTCTACTTTCTTCTGTGACAAGCGGGGTGGAAACAGGAAATTGGGAAGAAAGGAATTCCGCTGTATTTGTGCTTTTCTGTAAGTGCCACCTACTGTCAGAAAGTGAATTTGCGTTTTCATTTAGCATGTCTGCCTTTTTTTTTTTTTTGTGCATTTTATGCACAGAATTTTCATGCCAGTTATTCACATACGAAAAAGAGCCAATGATTGAATCTGGAATAAAAGCAGAATAACAGAGGGGGAAAAAAGATAATTAACAATCAATTTATAGATAAAAAGTCATTAATTCAATCTTAAATGGATAAATAAAAATAACTTATTACTCTACCACCTGTGTGGTATTACAGGTGGTAGAGTAATAAGCATCATTAATCAACGTTCAAAGTTGAACGACAAATTTGCGACCGTATTGTTTCGTGAAACAGTCGTGACTAGCTATTTGATTTATTTAACAAGGCGTCGTACTATGCTAGTTACATCAGCAGCGCGTTTCATCGTTGTATGAGAAACGCACCCCAGAATTTTGCATGTGCTCTTTAAATATCAGTTATATGTCTAAAATATATTTTGTCCCTTTCATTCGCCCATCATTCACCAAATTTGACCCGTGACTCTTCCCTTAAGTGCTTATGAAATATTGTGACTAGCAATAAGAGTTCAGTACTCTCAGCTCTGTTTAACATATTTTACAGTTTGCATCAATTGTGCAAACCCCCTGAATAATGTCAGACGTCTGCAGATTTCATTTGAACCTGCACATCCGTCATATTTAGGATTTGAGCACATGAGGCTGCTGTAAGGTGGGCTGCGCTTTGTTGCATGTAGTCTTATGTAACAAAACGTCAGCATCAGAATGAAATATAATGCCCTGCACACATTCACAGGACACCGACCTCATGAAAGACGGCAAACAAAACTCTCAGAAAACCTTTTTAATCATAATTCCCAAATCATGTAAAATTCTCCCTGTGATCTTGATTCATATCGCTGGTCCACAGGAAGTATGTCAGATGTGGCGTGAAGTTTCTGTGACACTGCGCAGGAACTGCAGAGAAGAATCCTGCTTGCTGCCTTACGCCCATGTTTAGCAGAAACAAAGAAGAATATAAAGTGCATGAGCTGCTTAAAGGCTCAAAACATACTCCTGAATGCATGCTACGCAAGCTCAGGTTCATGCATTGCTGCGTTCTGTAATGTGTGCAGATCATAACCCAGTGTATGCATTCTCAGCACTGCCTCAAGGGGCTTCCAGAGGGGTTTGGCTTAAATGTCTTTTTTCATGGTAATTTTCTCTTTCGGTTCAGCTACTGTCGTGATGAAACGACAGTCTGAAACTAATCTTGCTGAGCATCTTACCTGAATGTCAGTAGCTTTTAAATGTAGCTATTGGCTTGTTATTGCAAGGCCGATGCGGTTCATTGGCGGTTCATTGGCAGTTCATTGGTCGTGTGCAAAGTGTACTTGCGCAAAGTATCTTTTCTGCCCTTAGAGTCAGAAGTAATCTGAATCCGCTCAAGTGTGCTTTTCATACTCGTTGATACTTCTGTGTTAGCTTTAAAATGTTCAAATTGGCATAATTACAAAACTCGTGAAGATGCAGAAAGTACGGGAAGCCTGTGAATATTTGTTGCTTTTGTTGTAATGCGTTTTTTCCTAATCTCATTTTATCCCACATGTTTTCAGCCGCAGCTCTGAATAGGATTAAATTGTTCCCATCTGTAGATGGAGGCTTTTAGGATTATGGGTTTGGTCAGTGATAGTACTGATTTGACTCGTGTCTGTTTTATCCAGCTGTCTCCACAGCTGACATGCCCTTTCAACATATTTGATCTTTGATTATGCTTAAAGTTTGTGCCACTGCATGCTGTCGTGTACTGTAACGGTGGCTCTCATGGCATATTTTTGTTTGATGTGTCAGTATTTGTAGTTGCGTTGCGTAATCTTTGTGAATGACAAGGTCATAATCTTTGCCTTCTGATGGGAGCAAAATTAAGCAGCCAGCTCACGTTCATCTAAAGCAGGGGTAACCAGCACTGCTCCTGCAGATTTGAGCTTCAAAAACAACCTGGGCCACCTGATTAGGGTGTTCAGGATGCGGTGTCTACCAAATTGGCAACGTGGAGTCACTGAAGGGACATGGTTAGCCGCTTGCTAGCGGTAGCCTGTTGCATTACAGTACATAAAATTTCCATTACCACATAAACAGAGTATGGAGAGATGACTGATAGGACGATGGCGAATGATTTGCAGATCCTAAGCACCACTGACAAACATCTAATCTTGTAAAATGTGCAGTAAGTACTGCCCGAGTGCTGACTATGGTCCATAGTATTCACAGAGTACATGTGATCGTGAAAGTAAAAAGCGAGACTGCATTCAAAAGCGATTTCAATGCCCCGCATACTAATAGTGCCTCCCTGATGCCCGCAATTTATATTATTTGCACTGGGCGACAGGAGTATGATTAAGATGTTTTTTGCGGGCAGGTCGCGGTGACGGGGATCATGATGCAGGCTCAACATTATGGGGCTTTTTAGTCCACTGACTTCCTTTCAGGTGAATACAGGAGACCTGAAACACAAGCTAATGTGAAGTTGTTTTTGGAGTAATTGTATATTTTTGTTTGTTATATGTAGAGATTAAATGGTATGAAAATGTAATATCATGATTATGGTAACCAGAATAATCACAGTATTATTAAAATCTGCTGGATGTGTTCAGAAAGTACAGTTACACACACTGCAATCATTTCACCAAGTTTTGTACCGGGGAAAAAAAAATTAGCAGTACAATGCACTTTTTGTTTGCATAAGCATTAAAATAATAACATTAAAAATGATGGCTAAGTTTTAAACAAACAAAAAATATTGGTTGTGTGACTTAAAGCATATTAACGTACTACATGTGCAAATAAAAAAAAAAAAACATTTCAGCCTTAAGAAAAAGGATGTCTAAATTATAAGCTCCATAAACAACTCTATATAGGCTACCTTATTATCTGAAGTACGTTTTGTTGTTATTTTGTACTGTTGTTTGAAGTATCACATGATTTAGGGTTGCTCCAATACCAACATTTCGGCTTTGGCAATGTACCAAGCTCTGCTCCCTTAGTTAGGGCCCTGTGAAATCATTTATTTATTTCCCCCCCAAAATTAAGGTTTTTTTTATTTATTTATTTTTTTTAACCTTTTCTAGATTGGATTTTTCCCATTTTTAATTTTCTGGATTCTGTTTTAATGGTTAAATTAAATTTTAATAATCAAAAAGCATGTCTACCAACTATACCGTATTAAAAGGTAAACTTTCACTAAATAAAGATTATGTGAGTTAAACAGTGAGAGAAACTCAAATTCAGTGTCACTTAGTACAGTGCAGTTTAAATGTAGATTAATGAAATGTAAATTTAGTGTTTTTGACAAGAAGACAATGAAATGGATTATGAATGATGTAAGGGTGAGTACTTGATAGCTGCATTCTTTTTTTGATGAGCTGCTCCTTTAAAATATAATGTAACCTAATGTAGTTTAACAAAAATGTTTTCTAAAATGATTACAGACGTGTGCTTGTGTTATCATGCACACCTGTTGATCTTGTTGTGTAATTCTGGTTGAGCACAGGACAGATGCTTTACTGACTCCTGAAATGACACATGACTTGTGGTGTTTACAGACTGGTAATATTTTAGGCTTATACGTCTGCATCAGACCTGCAGCATAGCTTCTACTTGATTACTCTTTATGATATAAAATGAAAATCTCTATAAATTTATATTTTCCTTATCCAGTAATCCGGCTGTTTGGGAAAGTCGTATGAATATATTGATCAAACAGATTATACACCTGTGTAATTCCATGAAAGCAGTTGTAATTTCACTGGATGCAGTGGCATACCTCGGTGATTTTCCACCCATTCTGACACTAATCATAAGTGGTTTTGGCCATTTCATAGACTGCAGCCTCATCTGTCAGCTAGCTATTCATAGCAAAGGTGTTCAATACATGGCACAAAACCAGGTGTTTACTTTTGCAGTACACAATGATCAGTGTACAAGGTGATCTGCACAGTCCAGCAGTGGCCCAATAGTAGGGCTGTGACGGTCCCGCGGTTGTCTACTGCCACCAGCAATAGCGCACATGACGTCACACAATCTATAACAAACATAATACTAATTTTATTTAGACTATAAGTCTATGGAAGCCTAATTCACAAACTACCTCAAATGCCATACACAGTGTTTCCTTTATATTGGCAGGTTTGAGCGCAGGAAAATACAGTTTATTCTGCATTCAGCAAATTAATTTTGTGTTAGGCGATGGACCTTGTTGGGAAACCAAATACCACATCGCCGATCTGAAGCCATCTCCATTCATGTCACCCATCCGCGTTTGTACAAGTGTCTTCAAGTTCCCGTGATCGCAAACGCCCGGCTGGTCAGGTTTGGTGAGGCTTTCTCCAAACTGGCCAAATACAAATGAGACGGTGATAAATTAAAGATGTTAAGAAATGAGGCAACGATTCCCATTTCAAAGAGAGCGCGTGCAGACGAGGAGTTAAAGAGCCGCTTGCTTGGCGGCAGAACAGTGAACTGTGTCTACACCGGACACGACACCGTCGCATCGCAACGGGTTGAGTCTCTACACAGGACATTTGAACACTGTGTCAGTACCTCATAAATAGAACGAGGCAGTTTACTGTCGGGGATTTGTGTCACGCCGCATCCAGTGTAGCATCACAGATTATAATGAGTTCTGTAGTCGCGGCCCACCACTCTAATCTAGTAGACAAGGTGTATTTAACTTTCTTATTTAGGCTACTTTCTTGTTTAACTGTATTATTTCTGTGTTTTGCTGGCTGCGGGATCACTGATGGAAGTGCTAAAATAAACACGCATGTTTGTTAATAGATGATTGAGCCTAGAAATTCTTCTAAAAGAGTTGTTGTTTTGAATCAGTCAGAACTCACTGAATCCGAGCGCTTACTAAACTGTATTATTTCTGTGTTTTGCTGGCTGCGGGATCACTGATGGAAGTGCTAAAATAAACACGCATGTCAGAACTCACTGAATCCGAGCGCTTACTGAACCAACATCCAACTCACTTCATGAAATGTAAGTTCTCTTTACTGTCGGTGAGAAGTGATGGCGCATCCTCTTGTGACTCCTGTTTAACGTGAGGAGCTGCGCTCATGCCGTCATGCTCATTTCCTCGCAGGTCGTTTGAATACAGGTCTGTTATCTGACGTTCATGTGCTGTTTTGAATAAGCAAAGTGGACCACAGAGGGACAAAGCCGCTGTACAAGTCGCCGGTGCTACACTAATATGCTTTTGCATGTGAAAACGCATAATTTGCATTTGGAATAAAGGCTTTGCTTTCTGTTGACATTGCTAGTGTTAAACTGAACGATAGGAGAAATGTGGCCGAACCTGATGCAAAGCTGAGCAGCTGTCATGATTTGCTTTGTCTCGTGTGATTGTTCACTATAGAGAACATCAGTGAACACCATTGTTTTCCCATTCATTGTTTCCATTGGGATTTCAGAAGTCTTCAAGTCTTGACGATTGAACCAAACTAAGCCAGCTCCAGATAATTCACAACATTACAAGCTTAAAATTAGGGATGTAAATTTTCAATAATTTCCATGATCGATTGTCGTTTAAATTAACAATCAATTAATCGATTAATCATTAACCTTAATACTGTGAAATGCATCTATTGCAGTGGCATATATTCACCGGCATGACAGGATGTGCAAATGCCACTCAAAACGCAGGCTTTCTAACTCGAATTAAGGGGGTTTTAGTCTAAATAAAAGGCTAGTAGCAGGACTGTAAAATTAATAGGTGTGATTATAATCATTTGATAAAATGAAGAGAGCGCGCCATAGTACAGATCATTTTACTTTGTTGGCTGTTTAATATCCCGTCACGGAGACCGCTGAACGCGCCTCTTTAATTGGTTTCATGGTGCTCGTTGTATTTTAAAACACAATCGCAATGTTTGCAATTTACGTTATTGGCATTTAAAATAAAATGATCCCAAACGTAACTGCGGCTCGTGGGGCTGCGCCGCGTGGTCAGAGACCCGCTTATATCGGCGGTGCTACGGAAAACACTGCTGCTCACATGAAACATTTTAATGCGAGTAGGACACAAGTGAGGTACAAAGCTTTGTTTATAAGAGAAATAATGGGTTAGCAGGCAAATGCGTTTGCATTAATGCTGTTTGATACCTGTACATTTAATCCGCAGCTTTATGTTCTGTTCTGCCGGTTAGTCTCGAGTTTCCAGGAATTTAATAATATTTATTGTTTCTTTTCCCAAATCCTCGCCATTTCGCAGGTTTATTTTATTGTTGTTCACTTTTAATCACCGTTTTCGCATCTTACTGTGGTAAACATGCGGAGGGAAATGAAAGATTTTGTGGCCATTCGTTCCTATGACTTAATTCGTTTCCTTATTTTAGGTAAATCAGTGTTTCCCCTGCCATTATATTAGGGGGTGACCCGCCCCCCCAACAGCACCCCCCGCCCCCCTTGAAGGTCAAGTTAATTTTATTTAATTATATTTTCTCTATAGCGCCATATCACAACAGAAGTCATAGTTACCTTTCCTATAGAACAGGTCTATACCTTGTTCTTTTATTAAACAAACTAAATAGCCTTATGTTATTTATCTTATTTAGACTTATTTAGGAGTTCTGCCCTGATGTGCACGCGCACACACACACACACACACAAACGTGCGCGCGCACACACAAGTGAGCACACTCCCACTCCCTCTAGTATTGTGTGCGTTTGCTCGAACTGATTCGCTGACATCAAAACAGGGACGATAATAGGTGAGCACCAGCCAATGAGATTGTCGTTTGCGCATAAGTTCCGCCTACTACAGGAAAACCCGGCAGTTCTTAAAAGCTGAAGAATTCCAAAGGAACTGTTATTTTTACAGGAAAATACAACAAAGTATATCGTTTACATGTAGCGCATCAATGCTGCATGTTATGTAAGTCGCTCGCTCGCTCTCGCTCTTTGCGGGTGTGAGAGAAAGCGTCAGCGAGTCGTGCACCTTCACACTAGATTTTACGTTACGCCAAATACACAAACACCGGTGCGCTGCGCATCCATTCAGATGAACTGAAAAATATCAGATCGCTTGACGGAGAGTGAAACTCTGAAGCTCTCAGTCAGAGTGTTCTGTGAGTGAAAATATATCTGTGCTAATCATATACTCAGCCTCCAACTCACATACTGGCTTTTAAATCTGAGAATTGATTGGACATCGACTAATATTAGACATCATTTAGTCGCATATGCGAGTGATTTACTTGCAATATAGAGGGTTGACAGTCTATGTATGAGCACGAAGCGCTTACAAAAACTGCAAAGCACAAAGGGAAGATAAATTAATGCGTAGTGTATTATATATGTGCAGTTATTGAGCCTTTCTTTTAACAGTTTTAAATTTCAGTTACTGTGCACGTTAAAAACTATTTATAGTCTTTTCTACGCCCGTGTTTTGTTCTTACAGACACCCGGTAGCAAGTAACAAAACATTAAACTCCGGCAAGAAGATAAAGTCCTTTTTGCAAAATCATAGACATGTATTTACAAATCAAGTATAATGGGAACACAGAATGATCTTGGAGAGAGCTTTACCGAGCTGACTGCTGTAACCGAACGAGACCAGGGTTTAAAGGCTGAACGAATGACTGCCAGCCACAGTGGAGAAAAGAGTTTGTGTGAACTTTAATGTACGGACTTAAATATTCATATGTAGCTCACATTAAGCTATCGTATGGCTTCAGAAGTAACACAGAATAATTCGCACAATCTGAAAAAAAAAAAAAAAAATGATCGGATTTGGATCGGCCCTCTCTGACCGATACTGATCCAAGAAAAATGGCAGATACCCGATATGAATATCGGATCGGCGCATCCCTAGTTTGCATTTTCACGGTGCAGTGACAACTTTGGTGGGTAGTGCTTAGATCTTCATTAGGAATTCGGCAATTAAACCTTATTTAACAATGCATCTGCAACAGTTTCTGTTTAGAGGAGGTCCTTTAAGTCAACTTTATAAAGATGTTGGATGTGCAGTGGAACGGCCGTGTGTTTCTGGAGCGTCTTCGTGGCAGTTTCAGGAAGAAATGTCTGTGACCGAGTGGAGCGTCCAGAGAAACCAGTTTGGTCGGAGGCAGGTGGCACGTTTGTTCGCTGGAGTGATCTGACTTAGTCTAGACAGCTGATGTTAAACGCGTTGTGTTATCGCTTGTAGTAGTCCAGTGGTAAACTGCAACGACAGACAAGAGAAACGGTATGAGAAATCAGCTGTGTTCCAAAGCCTAGTAAGCTGTCTATTGAGTATTGAATGAATTACGTTTATAAAGGACATATTCAACGTCTGAATGGATGTTTTCATTGAGTTGGTGCATTCTGTGATTGTCTTCTTTCTGAACAATACTTGTGATGCTGCTACCTAACAATAAGACCATAATAAGCACAATCATAATCGTCCTGCTAACCTTTTAAAATGGTATTTGCTCGCCCATGATGCCTGAACACTCACTAGGCTTTGAAACAGAGCCACACTCACATGACATTTCTTGCTTTGTGTTAATTGAACAAAAGGCTTTCTTCCTGCTTTTGAAAGTATGTATAATCCTGTTGAAATGTGAGTTGTGATTGTGAGTGACGTTCAGCTGTAATGTAAAACGTATCCGGTGGACTCTTCACTGGCATCAGGCAGGTTATACTCATTAAACACATGCATTCCATAATCTAGGTCCCCATTAAATCCATTTAGTTTTTCCCAAATGTAGTTGTATAATTAAATGAATAATCAAAAACAAATCAATTGAATTCATATAAAAAAATATATATTTATTTTAAAATATAAACAATATCGGGCCATATGAAATTGTTATTTATTTATAGGGGTGGGCTAAATTGCTAAATTATATCATGATTTTTTTTTTTTTTTAGAAATTTCACGATTTTTTGTCATGTTGGTTTGACTATTTTGCAAGTTGTCTGAGCAGTACAGCCAAACTAATTTCCCTATTATAAAGACAAAGCCTTTCAAGGTAACAAAAATATAAAAAAGAATGGCAGATATTTAGGACAAAGTGGGTGAAAATATTTTATCTTTATTAAAAAATGAGAACAAAGATGCACATTACAAATACACATAATGTACAGATAAAACAATCCGTGTTTTATTTTCAGGTACAATAGGTGTATTTAGCAGGAGCGTTCAAGAAACTGAATCAACAAATATAAAAATAATTGATTTCTATTAAAGCAACTGTATTAATGAGTGATTTTTCTCTGTGTTTTGGAGTTTTATTAACATTTAAAGGATTTTAGGGGAAAAAACATAGGCTAAGTCGCATTTTATTATTTCGTTCAGAAATAGTCCTAATGCCGACGCAAAATGTTTACAAACATTATAATAAACACTGTAAACATAGCTAGGCTATTTTAGTTCCCCTCACTCCACAACAAATCTTTTCAATTAACAGTATTTAGAAAAGAACAAGAATTAAAAATATAAGAAGCTATAGCTATATAAACGACAAGCAAAAACGAATTAATTTAGGTTAAAACGAAACTGAAACCAAGGTTGGGTCTCTCATTCAACACAAAATCAAATGTTTCCGTATTCGTGATGTATTTGAATGGCAAATTATTATTTATGTACTTCACTCGCGTTCCAATATCCATGTAAACCAAAATGTTTTGTATAAATCTTATTTATCGTCTTATGTAGCATGATGTGTGCGCTTTCGGACGTGTATTGTGAACGGACATCTGCATATGATCAGAGCTCCACGCAGCTCTCGCACTACTCTCCATTGGAAACGAATGAATGTCTGTCGTTTGTCGGAGATAGTGGAAAGCCAGTATGATGAGGATCCTTTTCATTTAAAAACAAAAACGTACTAGTGTAAATATAGCCTTACATCTAAGGGGGCTACAGCCTCACGTGTGAGCCACATCTCTAAACCGGTGTTAACTACAGTAGTAGGTGTGTTCGACTTGACGCGGACTGACTGTTCAGACTGATCGATGTATTACAGTACCACAAGAGCTATAGAGAGCAGACTGCTCCGTACGCGTTCGAATCGCTCTTGTGGATGTCAAAACACTGATCGATCTGCGCCGCGCGGCACCACTTCTAGTCGAACACTAGTGCTGCAGGCTTATTGGCTCACTGACTTTGATGCGATTACCCCTTAGGTATCGAAATTTGGAGAAGTTGGTATCGCGGCAATTCGTTCGGTGCCTAAAAAGTATCGAACTCGATACCCAGCCCTACTTGTGATTGTGAATAAGTGTAGTGTCCTGTGAGAGTAACTCTACTCTTATTTTTCTTCACAAATTTGATCGTTTAATTTTTCTGGACAACAGAGGTGCACTATAAATGAAAACATGGATTAAAAACAATCTGTTGATGGTGTGATATTCTTTAAAGTTTTTATCAGTCTTTTCAGTCGATTGAGTAGGCATAATTCCTTAAAGTTCTCATAAAGTTTCATATCTTATACTAGGGATGGGCACGGACGTTAACGTTCACTTACTTGAGTACTCGAACATGAGAGCGACGATCGATCATGATAACAATGATCAGTTAATCTGATTGGTTAGCGATGGGACAGCATGCCGTCCAGACCAGAAGAAGCAAAGTGAAAGTATGGCGTTGAAAGCACTCAGTGATGACTGAAATCACTTGATAATGAAATTACTGTTAAGTGCAATAATTAGAATAAACAATGTTGTAATAGAAAGTATATTATAAATTCTTTGTGCAGCATCCAGACTGGAATAATACATTCTGACTAGCATGGCTAAGTTAATTTTTGCATTTATGTTCTTTAGTGCAGATGTAAGTTTTAGTTTTAGGGTTTATGTTGTATGTAACTTATACAGGAATATGTTTGGTTAAAAGGAAAGGTAATTTCCAAAAATTGAAATTCTGTCATTAATTACTCATGCGTCATTGTTGTCAGTGGCAGATGAGACTGACCTGGAAGTAGGGCTGCACGATTATTACAAAAATCATAATTGTCGATTTATTCCCTTGAAATTGTAATTGCGATTATTAATTGCGATTATCACAATTTACATTGATTGATGTTTATACCATTGTTTGAGGCAACTGCATGCTGTATTTGAATATGAAAATAAACAAGCTGAAAACACTAACTGAAAAACCTTTAGTGCTTTTCTATAGTATTAAGCCTCAAATGTCAAATATACATCTGATTGGTTTCTTATTTAAATAAAAATATGAAGGGTATTATAATGTTATACTAAAACTAAAACAATGGGAAAACCCTTAAGATAACATGTAGAAAGAAAAAAAAACGTATTTTAAGCGTGCAGAATAACATAAGTGGACTTTGAACGATTAATTGCCGCTTTGAACGATTACGTAATTGTGGCATCCATAATTGTAATAGCGATTAGAAATTTGCTTAATTGTGTAGCCCTACCTGGAAGAGAAGAAATTGTTGAATAATGTTATTTATGTTTTCTTTGCGCACAAAAAGTATTCTTGTAGCTTCATAAATTTACAGTTGAACCGCTGATGTCACATGGGCTATTTTACAGATGTCCTCTTTAGGGGTCGACCGACATGTGTTTTTCAAGGCCGATATCGATTATTACAGATCAAGTAGAACGATAACTGATATTTTGAACCGATATATATGTCTGGTGTAAAAATGAAAATTAATGTCAAAATTAAGAATAACAAGGGCTCTGACAAAAACTGCCTTCCCTGGTGTTGGTTGAGTGTAGTACTCCCACAGTAAACTCTTTATTTTTTTTGTCAAACTCTTTATTTAATGGGTTTACCATTAAAATTAAAACATGGAAGAAATAGCGTATTGTGTGATTTATTCTTTTAAACAAAAGTTGTAATAATTGTTGTAGTAGTCAGGGGTTAAAGCAAAAAAGAAAGTTTTTCCTCGGCCAAACCCCATTCCTCAGCCATACCTGTCACACACCCAGTTTAAGAGCAGTGTTTTTCTTCTTGTAATCAAGAGAGCTTGTCCTCCTAATAAAAAAAAAATTAAGGAGCACCTTCTGATCAATAATCAAAAATTCTGATAAAAAATTAGCCTTCCTAATACGAGGTGAAGTGATTTACAGAGGCATTTTCTTTTTAATTCTTTTTAATAATTTTCATCTGTCAAATTCAAAAATGTATGTTTATAAGCTTTTTAACATTTCTATTTAAAACAATATAATAAGAAGTAGAATAAGATAAATAAGTTACCAGTCATGAAATGAGTATTAATGAAAAATTAATTTCTGCTACAGAGGTGGCACAAAAAGAACACAAAAGTGGCTTTTAGGTACATTGTCAGACATTCAATGAGGCTCAGAGGTGGCATGAGTGCAATTAAATTCATAAATTCATGTGGAGATTAATGTTTTAAATAAAATTTTGAATACAGAAATATTAAATGATTTAAATAACTGCAATTATACCTAAAAATGAAACTCAAACCGCCAGCAGGGGGCGGCAAATCACGGATTTTATCACTGAATCATTCATTCAAGTCTTGAGAACTCTCCTTATCGCGATCTGTGGGTGCACAGAAAATGAGAGTTCTCAAGACTCAAAAGTACGTGCAAATGAAGGAACCTGCAAATGAAGGAACCTAATGAGCAGAATTATTATGAATAGCCGCAATCCTGCGCCTGAAATTCAAGACCTGCTCTGTGTTCTCTGCTAAATAACCCGACCGTGAATGATGCGAGCGGCGTTATGTTGTCAGTGAGAAGCTGCAGCCGTGGCGGGGGGGATTTTTGGTGTGCTGGTGTTCTGACAAATAACGCTACCTATCAGATTATGCTACCAACTAATCGTCAGAAGACCGGCAGAACAACAACAATGTGCTACATGTTTCTTTTCCCCTCATTTTTTCCAGTTGACGGAAATCCGTCGTAGCGACGGAAAACTTTCATCCCTGAGTAGTATTATGTATATCATACTGCACTACAGTAATATCTGATAATTTCATTAAGCTAACCCGAATTTATATTTTGACAGGTTGCCATGAGGAACTTGTTTCTGTAGGTCTATGTAAATGATATGAAGATAGTTTTACTCCAATGAAACTGTCAAATGATCATGAAGTGACTCTCAGAGGGAGTCAGAGCAGTTCTGGAGATGTTGTTCATGTATTTATGTCCTCATGTATTGATCCGTCAGAAGCTGAAAGCACCGCGAGCGTCGCACACTTTGTATGTGTAGAAAACAACACCGCGCGTCTGTGTCATTTACAAACATGTTGGATCAATATTTTCAACAGTATTTTTGCGGCTTAATATTTACAGATACTTGTCCATATTGCAACTCTATTTAAGTGTACTAACCTGCTTTTGATTAATTCATCCAAACTTTGACAAATTCGGTGACATTCCACGTCATACAGTAAATTCCATTTATATGACTGGATTCCGTGATTCCGACTGTTTTCCGCATCGCGGAAATCATAGATAATATTGAGGTGTTTTGCAACTTCAGTGTAACATTAGTGGATTGGGATCTATTGCAACTGAAGCAACGTCTGCTGCTGCCTTACCTTTGAGAGACAGCTGATGTGTGATCACTGAAGCAGCTGCAGTTAGCAAGCGCTTTTGGAGTGAGTGAATTCTGCATTGATTGGTCTGACTCGTGACTCCCCACAAATCAGATGAGCGGTGGGCGGAGACTGCTTTAGGCTAGAGTGGGGAATTCTGACAGGCTGCATCAGAGCCAAATAGCACGTTTCAAAATTAAGTTATTTTATTGACGAATCGGTTTTGAAAATGTAAATAATCATAAAAATGCTTAATATCGGTGCCGATAATCGGTTGACCCCTAGTCCTCTTTACCTTTCTTTGCCTTGATCGTGGCAGTACCCTTGTTGTCTATGGAGGGACAGAGAGCTCTCAGATTTCATCAAAAATATCTTAATTTGTGTTCAGAAGATGAACGAAGGTTTTATGAGTTTGGAACGACATGAGGGTGAGTAATTAATGACAGAATTTTAATTTACTATCCCTTTAATGGGAGTTACACATGCTGTCTAACATGTAACTTAAAGTTTACTTGTGCATTTGTGTCGTTTTAAGTAGATAAAATTTATGTTGTGTATTTATCTGATTAATCGCATAGGATGCATTTGGATGAGGTAATTGACAAAATAGCAAAGTGCTTCAGTTCACTGGTGTTCATTCACTCTTTTGCTCACACAGTTGAAAAGGAAATTTGTTTGGATGATTTCAAACTATCATGTTTCTTTTTCAAAAATATGTACTAACTAGCAGTGTTATTTTTCTCATCATATTCATCAACAGTATGTTTTATTAAAATAGTTTCTTTGTCATTTCACGGCGATGCGCATAGCCCCCGGCTCCTGAGTTAATCTATGAATTGTTTTACTGAGCCTTCAGTACTCGAAAGGAAGAAATTACAAAAATCATATACATGTGAATTTATGCTTTGTAAAATTATATAAAGATAATCAACTCTTAGAAGCATCAGTAATGCTGAGCATTGTAAAATAATGTTTGAAACCCTTTCCCATCATTTTCCAGCAGAAACAGTTATAAATTTAATAGTTGCCAAAGCCTTAAGCTTTTAGTTTCTAGCTTTTATTGAAAAAGAAAACATCAATGATTTGTTTCATAAAGAAAACATTTGTTAAAAATATTATGCATGTGTATATTCTGAAATAATTCCGTTGCCAAAGATAAAGCATATAGTTTTATTGTTGTTAATTGTGAAATTGTGTACAAATCTGAACCGTACTAAAGCAACTGTACAAGCAGCAAAAAACTATGCAAAGGAAATTGTGACTGCTCTGTAGTGCCGTTTTCATCATAGCAATTTATGTGTTGTCTCATGTTGTTGTGGTCACTGTGATGGCTTAAAATAGCCCAGACTTGTGTTAGTGGTCTTTAATGGCCCGTTAATGGACATGCTGGCAGAATGATTCTTCCCATGTCATTCTGCTCAACCACAAGTGAATTCACCACAATCTCTTTCGGTGCATCATGTGACCTACATACTTATACAAGTGCACTTCCCTTCAAAAACATGCATCACAAATGTCCAAGCACTACGCTAACTGTCAGAGCCTTTTGTCAACTTTGTGATTTAAGGCTTCATCACTGAATGAATACAGATCATGACTACTTCTCTGCTGTTCTGATTGGTGATTGTATTAAAGCCACAGTAGTGCTGCCCATGTTCAGTGGGCAAAAGATTTTGCCTTGAACTAAAAGAGGAAACGGATGCTGTGCGATCAGGCCATCTTGAGTTCACTGTTGACCCTCTCCTCTGCTCAAAAAAGAAGAAAAAAAAACACAAGAAAAAAGGACAAGTGTGTACTAACCAGGATTGAGTAATATGCATAGATTCGGGTGGGGGGGGGAGTTTTTCATCTGATTGATTTCACATTTTGATATTTCTGTTTTGGCTCTGCATTAAAATATTCATGGTTGGCAGAAACAGATTTTTTTTTTTGATTGCTGATGTTGATCTCTTTGAAAGAGTGATAAATAATACATTTTCTGCAATGAAATTAGTTTATTTTACTATAATTAGAAATTGAAAAAATATTTTCAACTTTATAAAATGTGCAAAATAAGCAGATTCATAAACCATGCATCTAACAGCTGAATTCATCAAAGCTGGCCATATTCAAAGATTTGTTTAAATGCAATGCCAATATATCGCTTGACCAATATTAAAATGCAATCTTTATTTTTTTTAATTCTTATGTTTTTGTATGCACATATCTCACAATAAGGAACAATATTTATCTATGTAAATGAAGTAAACTTCATGATGAAAACATTTAAATGATGGCAGACAGTCAGTGTTTTCAGTCGTTTTGACCTACTGACGTGATCTATAGGAAATCAATACATTATTATTGAATAATACTACAAACATTTGATGTACTCATCACTCAAATCTAGCAACCCAAATGAAACACTAGTCACACATCAGCATTTGTTTCAGTTTATTAGTGTGCAAAATAAGTATTTTGGTGCATTGCATTGGGCCTTTTTATGTACCAGCTCAGCACTGCACATCCTCTAAAATGGCAGCTTATAAATAGATGTGCTATTGACGGCGCAGGAAAACTCTGTTGTTCATCTTCCCTTCTAAATAAACCCTCATTCACAGCCAGTTATTAGCTTGGTGTGGTTTATGTAGTTGGTAACTTGTGTGTAGCTTTAACTTGAGAATGGAGGCCAAGTGATGGCGCTGATGTTTGTTTGAAAGGGCAGAATGAAGCCAAAGAATCAGGCTTTTAAGACATGCCTTCTAGCATCTTCATCATTTCCGTCCACCTCCTCCTGCATTGTCCGTCTGTTCGCTGCATGAGCTGCTGCTGGACTGTGTCTGGGGGGGGATAGAGTGCTGTTAAATATTGCATGCTTTGTGCTCAGCGAATGGCTGCAGGCGCATGCTGTCAAACAACACAAACACACACAAAGTACTCAGGCCTCTTCATTGTGTGCATTTATTTGCTGGACACTCTCAATGCTTCATACACGTCATCACTTCAGCCTCCAGACGAACACAAAGAGCTGCGCGAGGGATGACCTGTGTGTTTCGCTTGTGTAGTGCATTCAGAGAGCTGAGGGGGAAATCATCTCATTTGAACCTTTGTCATCGGATGCCTGTTTTACTTTTGGATGCTGCTCTGAAATGAGCACAGCTTAGTTTCGCCCTTACAGTAGGGTTGGGTATCGTTTGTTTTTTTCCCGATACCAGTGCCAATCAATACTTTTAAAACTGTTCCGGTGCCTGAACCGATACTTATATAAAAAAAATTAATAAAAATTCCCCAAAAAATGATGGATTGGCCATTAGAATAGAAATAGAATAGGTGAGTGCAAATGTTAGAGGGTCAAGTTTTGTAATTAAAAAAACAAGCAGATAAAATTAGAAGTAGCATTAGAATAGAGAGTGCTAGAGTTAGAGGGTCAAATGAAGATGAAAGATGTCAGCCGTTTCTTGAAAATATTAAGGACTCAGCTGCTTGGATTGAGCTGGGCAGGTCATTACCACCAGGAGGGAACAGTTAATGCAGAAGTTCATGAAAGTTTTATCATAGGTAGTGTATATCTTGAGAGGCGTGAATCTTTGCAGGCTTTAAAGGCCACACTTCATGTGACCCGCCCCAGTCCGTGGTTTGTTTTAATTCTGAGAGGATGTAAGAAACGCTAAGCTCGTGCCAGGCCTCGGCCTTGTCCTTTTCAATTTCACCAAGATCCTCTGACTCAAACTGTTTTGCTAAATATCTACAGCGGATCTAAAATATGAATAATTAATTATAACTAGTTATGGGTAATTATTAATATTTCCTCATGAGCTGAGTCGCTACAGTAGAATGCTAAATGTTTCAATACAAGCATTTCAGTCAAATGTAATTTATG
>NW_015505373.1:736764-740819 GCF_001515645.1 Sinocyclocheilus grahami
GCTCATTCAAAAATATTTAAATATACCGCATCCTGAGAGCGGCTCCCTGATGCGCCAAAATTATATTAGAAAGTTTAAAGAAGTGGACACGAAAATCGCGTCTGCGAAACGCATGTTGCCGGAGCAGGCAGCAATGGTCAGAGATTCAGCGGGAGTGGGATTAAGAAAACAGCTGAATCCCGGACATTTTGGGCAATTAAGAAATCCCGGCCGGACGCATTTTTGTAGGTCCAAAAAGAAGACATGTCTGGGGAAAAGAGGACGTATGGTCACCCTAATTTATTGCTAATCGAGGCATTCTTTTTAAAGTAGCGTATGGAACATATTTTCTGCCTCATTCTGTGACAAGAAGCCTCATCAGATCACAAAAGGAAGCATTTGACTGGTGTCGTGGAGTAAAAAGGTTATAATGTTCTCTTTTGTTGGACAACAGGTTTAGAAATGTGAATACAAGGGAGGTTTAGCTTTAGGCATTTTAATTTAAGCATGTTTAGCTTAGTTAACGGAAGGCTGCTGCCATCAGAGCAAGTGTAATTACTGCATTCACGCACTCCCCGGATGCTCTCATTTCCGGAGTTGTGCTTTTAAGTTGGAATGTGAAAACAACATGAACACTAGTGCTGTGTTCGATACATCGATACGACGATGTATCATCACAGATATTTGACGATACGAGTATCGATACAGCTGTCCCTGTATCGATATTGTGGCTCGTGTGCAGCAGTGGACCGCGGTTAATTTGAATACAAGAACAACATTTAAAATTTAGCAGAAAAGTGCAAGGTTTCTAAAAAAATAATAAATAGAGCATAATATAGGCTATAACAAGGTTTAATCTGGCCGCAGAGGAACACAAATGGGTATATGCCTGATTTAAAGAGACGTAATCCCCGAAACAGAGCTTCCCACTTGCGCAATATGGAAATATCTGGTAAATGTGTTACTTATCTTTTTCAACCTGGCAACCCTGTGCACACGCTCTCTCTCCACTGTGGATAAAAGCACTTGCTTTCTGAAAACACCGGTTGTAGTTGTAGCTTGCAGTTTAGCGATCTCCACTTCAATATTCTATTCTCAGAAAAGTGTAATGTTTAATCTGGCCACAGAGGAACACAACTGGGTTGCCTGATATAAAGAGACGTAATCCCCGAAACAGAGCTTCCCACTTGCGCAATATGGAAATATCTGGTAAATGTGTTACTTATCTTTTTCAACCTGGCAACCCTGTGCACACGCTCTCTCTCCACTGTGGATAAAAGCACTTGCTTTCTGAAAACACCGGTTGTAGTTGTAGCTTGCAGTTTAGCGATCTCCACTTCAATATTCTATTCTCAGAAAAGTGTTTTACAGACGCGTTTGTGTGTGGTAATACGAGATCGTATGAATCAATGAATGGTGTACCTCAGTTTTCATTTTAGATTTTCATGTTCTTCAGGATTTTGACATGATTGTCTCATAAGTTCATGAATTATGATGAATACTTATTTAAACGAACGATGTGTGTTAGTAGTTGTAGCCTTACTGACAGATCTGTGTTACTGTGATCTGGAGCACCGAAGAGACCACCCGGTCATGCATGAAAAAAAAAAAATACCGTCGTGTACCGTGAAACCGGTATAATTTAGAAAAATACCGTGATATAAATTTTTGGTCATACCGCCCAGCACTACTATTTAGTTGATAAAATTGCGGGGCAGCGCTAAAAAGTTTGTTCCTGAATGTCTTGAGTGCGGCCACAACGTGATCTGTGTGAGTGACTGAGCGTGTGTGTGCGTTAGATACAGAAGCACATTAGTTTAGAACTTTTAATTTTTTATTTTATTTTTTAAATGTAGAGAGTATGTTAATTTGTGCAATGATAACCTACCAGCAATGTAAATATGATTTAAAAAAAATATATATATTACAATGAGTTTGTAATTACATTACAATATAAATTTATTAGAATGAGTACATTATTATTTATGGGCTTAAAAAAAAGATGCAAAAAATCTGAATATTGTACCTGGTGGGGAGTGCCCAATGTAAACATGAAACATATGCCATTACCTATATTGTACTGTGGTACAGTTATGGAGGCCCTTCATAATGCAGAGGTCAGCTGCCTGCTCTGCCAATAGTTAGCAACAGCCCTATAGTATGCAGTGTTTCATAAACAGCTGTTTTACTAAATTCTTCTGAGGTGAAATTCAGTGCAGTATCGTATCGTGGCCTCTGTATCATGATGTGTATCGTATCGTGACATTGCTGGTAATACACAGCCCTAATGGACACTCTCGTTACTATGTTGGATTTGTATTTTTAGAGCTTTCCGACTTGAGTTCACGTGCATTTTCTCAGTCTGGAAATTATTTTTCACGTGCGGTGCCAGTGATGATGCTTCTTGCGTCCGTTTCGGACAACCAGAGGACAAAAATTTCAATCGATCGCTCAGGCGTGACTCCGAAATGAGGCACCGAAATCTGAATCAGAATTATAGAAATTAATACTTTTATTTGGCAAGGATGCTTTAAATTGATCTAGACATTATATAAAGACATTTATGATGTTACAAAAGATTTCTATTTCAGATAAATTCTGTTCTTCTGATCTTTCTATTCATCAAAGAAACCTGAAAACATTCTACTCAGCTGTTTTCAACATAATAATAAATGTTTTTTGAGCAGCAAATCAGAATATTAGAATGATTTCTGAAGGATCATGTGACTGGCGTAATGATGCTAAAATTGAGCTTTGAAATCACAGGAATAAATTGCATTTTAAAATATATTCAAATAGAAAACAGTTATTTTAAATCGTAAAAATATTTCCAAATGTTACTGCTTTTGCTGTTCTTTGGATCAAATTAATGCAGTCATGGTGAGACGAAGAGATGTCTTTAAAACCATATAAAATCTTAGTTCAAATACTTTTTCATAAGTTTGTACGTACAGACATCTGTTGTGGGTGTTCTTGGCAGTTTTTATGAGGCTTTTTTAATAGGGTTCATATCAATATCGGAATTATATCGTATCGACCAAAATTAAGAAATATATCTTGATATAAATTTTGGCCATATCATCCCTAAATACAATAAATAGCACATGTACAACATTGCGGCGATTACATTTATATGAATATTCATATTTTCAGATTGAGGTGTAAAAACAGTCATACATTTGAAAAAAAATTGCTGAACTTTTGTTTCCATTGAGGTGGGACTCTGGTAATGTTAGTTCAGTGGTCTAAAAAAACTTACAAGGGTAAATAAGCACTCAGGGCTTGCAGAATCGCTAGCCCGACATCCCGGGGCTATTGTGTTTTCCAGTCGGGCTACCAAAATGTATCACTGCCCTGCCCGACAGGCTACCTTGAATAGTGATTATAAAGTCCTTCCTTAATTCGCGTTGTTCACTCGCTTGTAGGGGTGAAACGGATCATAGTTTATCATTCACGTGCTTCTAAGTCTTACCAATTTAAACATTCAAGCATTTTAAACCATTCATGCGCATGAAGAAATCAGTTCGGTGCTCGCGCGCACACACTCAAAGCGCGCACATACAGAGCGGTGTTTCAGGCAGAGCACGAACACAGAATTCCTCTTTCGCTTGAATGGACACATACACGCAAAATTATCTCAAAATAGCTATCTCGGCAAGTATTTTCATGTCTTAAATTAATGTAAACAGTGGAGAAAGAAATCACACCTGCATCATTATATTGGATCCATGCATTCAGTCTTAAAGGGGAAGCAGCCTATAAATACCTGCTGTTTAAGCGCCACCTGCTGTCAGAGGGACAGTTGCGTCTCATTCAGCCCATCTGCTGTTTTTGTTTCGTTCAGATTTTTTATGTAGCATCACAAAGCTAAAGTCAGACCATTTTGTTTTTGTTTCAAATTTCAAAAGTTTACAATCTAAATAACATGTATGCAGCATCTTTGTTTGGATCGTGATTAAAATACACAGGCAAAACCTTAGTTTACTTGCATGGAGAAATGTATTTTATTTGTATTTATTTATTTGATTTGGGATTTGTTTTAAAATTTCAAGTTAGTATATTGTTTGACATTTTCA
>NW_015505373.1:742801-764396 GCF_001515645.1 Sinocyclocheilus grahami
ATATATATATTACAATGAGTTTGTAATTACATTACAATATAAATTTATTAGAATGAGTACATTATTATTTATGGGCTTAAAAAAAAGATGCAAAAAATCTGAATATTGTACCTGGTGGGGAGTGCCCAATGTAAACATGAAACATATGCCATTACCTATATTGTACTGTGGTACAGTTATGGAGGCCCTTCATAATGCAGAGGTCAGCTGCCTGCTCTGCCAATAGTTAGCAACAGCCCTATAGTATGCAGTGTTTCATAAACAGCTGTTTTACTAAATTCTTCTGAGGTGAAATTCAGTGCAGTATCGTATCGTGGCCTCTGTATCATGATGTGTATCGTATCGTGACATTGCTGGTAATACACAGCCCTAATGGACACTCTCGTTACTATGTTGGATTTGTATTTTTAGAGCTTTCCGACTTGAGTTCACGTGCATTTTCTCAGTCTGGAAATTATTTTTCACGTGCGGTGCCAGTGATGATGCTTCTTGCGTCCGTTTCGGACAACCAGAGGACAAAAATTTCAATCGATCGCTCAGGCGTGACTCCGAAATGAGGCACCGAAATCTGAATCAGAATTATAGAAATTAATACTTTTATTTGGCAAGGATGCTTTAAATTGATCTAGACATTATATAAAGACATTTATGATGTTACAAAAGATTTCTATTTCAGATAAATTCTGTTCTTCTGATCTTTCTATTCATCAAAGAAACCTGAAAACATTCTACTCAGCTGTTTTCAACATAATAATAAATGTTTTTTGAGCAGCAAATCAGAATATTAGAATGATTTCTGAAGGATCATGTGACTGGCGTAATGATGCTAAAATTGAGCTTTGAAATCACAGGAATAAATTGCATTTTAAAATATATTCAAATAGAAAACAGTTATTTTAAATCGTAAAAATATTTCCAAATGTTACTGCTTTTGCTGTTCTTTGGATCAAATTAATGCAGTCATGGTGAGACGAAGAGATGTCTTTAAAACCATATAAAATCTTAGTTCAAATACTTTTTCATAAGTTTGTACGTACAGACATCTGTTGTGGGTGTTCTTGGCAGTTTTTATGAGGCTTTTTTAATAGGGTTCATATCAATATCGGAATTATATCGTATCGACCAAAATTAAGAAATATATCTTGATATAAATTTTGGCCATATCATCCCTAAATACAATAAATAGCACATGTACAACATTGCGGCGATTACATTTATATGAATATTCATATTTTCAGATTGAGGTGTAAAAACAGTCATACATTTGAAAAAAAATTGCTGAACTTTTGTTTCCATTGAGGTGGGACTCTGGTAATGTTAGTTCAGTGGTCTAAAAAAACTTACAAGGGTAAATAAGCACTCAGGGCTTGCAGAATCGCTAGCCCGACATCCCGGGGCTATTGTGTTTTCCAGTCGGGCTACCAAAATGTATCACTGCCCTGCCCGACAGGCTACCTTGAATAGTGATTATAAAGTCCTTCCTTAATTCGCGTTGTTCACTCGCTTGTAGGGGTGAAACGGATCATAGTTTATCATTCACGTGTTTCTAAGTCTTACCAATTTAAACATTCAAGCATTTTAAACCATTCATGCGCATGAAGAAATCAGTTCGGTGCTCGCGCGCACACACTCAAAGCGCGCACATACAGAGCGGTGTTTCAGGCAGAGCACGAACACAGAATTCCTCTTTCGCTTGAATGGACACATACACGCAAAATTATCTCAAAATAGCTATCTCGTTCTAAGTCTTACCAATTTAAACATTCAAGCATTTTAAACCATTCATGCGCATGAAGAAATCAGTTCGGTGCTCGCGCGCACATACAGAGCGGTGTTTCAGGCAGAGCACGAACACAGAATTCCTCTTTCGCTTGAATGGACACATACACGCAAAATTATCTCAAAATAGCTATCTCGGCAAGTATTTTCATGTCTTAAATTAATGTAAACAGTGGAGAAAGAAATCACACCTGCATCATTATATTGGATCCATGCATTCAGTCTTAAAGGGGAAGCAGCCTATAAATACCTGCTGTTTAAGCGCCACCTGCTGTCAGAGTGACAGTTGCGTCTCATTCAGCCCATCTGCTGTTTTTGTTTCGTTCAGATTTTTTATGTAGCATCACAAAGCTAAAGTCAGACCATTTTGTTTTTGTTTCAAATTTCAAAAGTTTACAATCTAAATAACATGTATGCAGCATCTTTGTTTGGATCGTGATTAAAATACACAGGCAAAACCTTAGTTTACTTGCATGGAGAAATGTATTTTATTTGTATTTATTTATTTGATTTGGGATTTGTTTTAAACTTTCAAGTTAGTATATTGTTTGACATTTTCAATTTCACAAAGTAATGTGCAGCCTTTTGGTCTGAGAAATAACAAAAGCACACCTTTTTTTAAAATCTGTCTTAAATCTCATTTTGTTAAACAAGAAATTTGGAAACACGAAAATTGTATCGTGAATCATATCACATCGTGAGTTGAGTGAATCGTTACATCGCTATGCTACTAGTTTTTGATGTGGTATCGAAGTAGTAAATTGTTCTTTAAATAATAAATACATTTTTACATTTTAACCACTGTATTTTGAAATTAACTCAATTTATTGAGACAAACAACTAATATTTTTTTTGTTTTAACAGTCAAAAACAAAATAAAAATTAAACAAATATTTAATTTCTAATGTTTTATATGCAGAATAAATAGGTTAAACTTTTGGTTTGTGTCCTGAGGCCACAGGAGGGCGCAATGAGCAAAATAATGCAGCGCATTTTAAATGTTCAACGCAAGGAAGTAATAGTCTATAAAAATCGTGCATTACGTCTAAATTAACTCATATAAATCAAATATAATTTCGTAAATTGCATAAACAATTATGAACAAAACAGCATCATGTATTTATGCATTGCTTAATACAAAGAGCCGAATCGCCATTCACACAGATTGCATTTAAAAACATATGAGACGCAGTGAAAAGGAATAAACCTCCGCAAATGCGTGACGTGTTTTCTAAAAGTTTAAACTGTTTTAACTTTGCATGGCTTTCTATACATGTCTTCTGTGAGACGTGAGTGCAGCAGTCGTATTTGTCCGTCTAGAAATGCGCTGAATATGCATTCTGTGTGAATGGCTTGGTTTCGGTTTTAACCTAATCAAGATCTTCTAAGCATTGAGCTTCTATATTTCTCTAATATTTTGAATGAATATGCAACTGTGCGTCTCGTGGGCTAGACTAACAAAATATTAAACTACAAAGTCACTTGCATCATCATCACCGCATCTCGTGCTCCACTGATGACGCTCCCCAACGCACATCTAACATTGGTTTGTACTATTTTTGCATTCAAATGCAAATGTTTTTTAAATTCAACTAATATTCATTCTTTACTCACAATCTCCTCATCACAGGCAGGCACAGCCCTCATGTTCGTGTTTGTGTGTTGTCTGCGTCACTCATAGCACGTGACTATATCGTGCACTATATCGAACATTTATGATATCGTTATCGAAGAAGGTGTACCGTCGATAAATATCGATACCATTTTATCGCTCAGGCCTATGATAATGTAATATAATCCGAACCGTGAGATTTGTGATCCGTTGCACCCCTACTCCCTTGACTTGTTATTTGAAGAAAAAATATATCTTTTATTCGGGCTAGTTAAATTCATTTTTGGGCTACCAAAATCTGAAGAATGCCTGCCCGAAGGGCTACCAGGGATTTTGAAATTTTGCGAGCCCTGGAACTGGTTATTTCAATAAGTTTTGCATAGTATTTTCTTTACTCTTTACTTCTAAAACTGTTTTTTAGGTCTGAGATGTGGGAACGGTGAAAAGAGAGAGGGCAAACATTTAGCATTTTAGGTCAGCCTTGCTGTCTAATCAGCCAATACTGTCTTAAAGCTGCAGTCCGTAACTTTTTTTTGGTTAAAAATGATCCAAATTCAATATTTGAGTAAGTACATAACCAGCCAGTGTTCAAAACTATTGCCTTACTTTAGCAGATTCACAACGGTTAGCTTATAATAATGTTTTCTAGTTTGAGTGGTACGGGTAGGTTTTCGAGCATGCTGCTGCGTCATTACGTCACGTCTGTAAACCTAAAGAAGTTGTCCCGGCTACTAGGCTATCGCATGTGAGGATCGTGCAGGTGGAGCATCGTTTATAGCTTTTTCTCACAGCAGCTAGAATAATTAAATGTCAAAAAATCATTTTGATGGCGCATTGTAATCTAGAAAGGATTATATGAAATACATGTGAATTAAATTAAATTATATTCCAGTTTTAAATGTGCTTCTGATTACAGATAGCCTGGGATTACACAGGATTTGTATTTTAAAGACAACCAGTTTCAAAGGGAGCATGTTTTGCTTTTTGGGTTAAAAGAATTTCTTAGTATGAAATTCGAATGGTATGACAATTAGAGATTAGACTGTACAGAGATTGAAATCTACACGCTAATACACACTACTCATGCTGATGTTGTTAACATTAATTATTTGAGAATAAAGTATAACAATAATAATAATTTGCACGGTTTGTGATATGAGCTAACCGATCTTTAGATTTAATGTATCGATTTAATGGCGATTTATTGTAATGCTTTTTTCCTCAGTTAGTCAGAACAAACGTTGCAGACTTGTTACATACTTATTCAGATGACACTATATGGTGAAAATTCTTATTTGAGTCATATATTCCAAGACGTAGGCTAGAATCTGTGATTACTAAGTATAGGATTCACACCGGTGCAGTGACTGACTGCTACACATACTCCTCAAAACATTAGATTCATCCACGCTGGAGCTGTGCCGGCGCACAACCCACGTAATGAAGATAATTCCGCAAGTAACTGCAATTCCAGGTTTTCAAACAGAGATGGCGACAAAGATGCCAAACTTATGGATCGCAGCTTTAAATAGCTTGCATAGCACTCCATCTTTTATACCATGGGATTTTTGAATTATATTCAATCTTGATTTTTTTTTTTTAAATAACAGTTTTGGACTTATAAGGTAAACAAAAAACCTTAAAGTAACTTCAAAACAGCATGAAAATAAATATCTTTAAAATAAATTCTGTGTGTAGCATGCCCCCGATCCGAGCAATGTTCTACCTTTTTTCCTCCTTACCTGTTTGCGTCTCTGTCAAATTATTAATTTACATGTTACTATATAGTTGTTAAAGACACTTAAAATATTGTGACTTTAAGGAGTGTAGACTGATGTGGAAAAAAAATTACATTATACTTTAAACAAAGATAATTATATCGCACAAATCCCTTCAGGAGGGTTAGACTGTTTTTAATTCAATGTAGACCAGCATTGTGTTACCCAAATTAATAAAACTCGGAGGTGAGCATATAACAGTAATCAGCCGTGTCTTTGGGCATCTGAATGTGTGTGTGTGTGTCTTTGTTCTAGTTCTGCAGCTCACCCCACCCTCCATTTCCTCTTTGTAACGCATGCTCTCAGCTGACTCTGTCATGTGACGCCACTGCTGTGCCATATCTGAGCAATCAGTGCACCGGCCTACAAATATCCATCTGCCATCTGCAGAGAACGCTTTTCTCTCATTATTCGGATAAAAAAAACAAATATAGTGAGTGTGTCTGTGTAGGCTATGATGTGGAAAAAATGGGTTAAAATATAAACATTACATTCTAAAACAACAACAACAAAACAACTTATTTTCCGCGGTTTAAAGCAGAGGTTAAAATCACTCAATAAAAATTTTAATAAAGTACAGATTAAACTTTTTCTGGTACAATGCAGGAGGAACACGCATTCACTCTTCTGAACTAAATGACATTACATGTCTACCCTATTACAAACATTTCGATCTTTAAAAAAGGTTTATTGTGCTATTTGGATGCAGTGGTTTAGGAATCAGTGACATTTGTGCACAGTCGTGGGTTTTCAATGTCATTTGATGTGAAAACAGACCCAGATCTGCATGGAACACACATACTTTTCAGTGTCAAGGCAGTATGACTTCTATTAAAAAATAAATCTTTTGAATGGCTGAAATGACTTGATGAATTGCCAGATATTTTGTGAATGAATCTGATTTCTCCGCCAGTGAAAGTTGTACAGCTGTTCTGCAGTGCAAGCGACACGGTCACATTATAAAGGCTTGGGGAGTAGGCAGCTCTGTTGATAATTGGAGCACATATCTATTTTTGTGGCTTTGCGTCACGGCACTCGCTCTGTGCAGACGCATGTTACAGTCGACGCACTTTCTCCTGCCGTGCACACAGCTCCCTTCACTAGAACGGCTGTGATCTGATGTGTTCACTAGCAGTAGGGCTGGGCAAAAAATCGAATGCGATTTTCATGCGAATCTCGTCAGTAAAGCCGCTTCTGGTGATTAGTAGTAAATCTCCAGCACGTGCTTTCAGATGGAGCGGCATTTACTACACAGAGCCCTGAGGATTGAGGAACACTTGAGAATAATCTAGGATCAACCACAGACATTAACTGTCCCATTACAAGCGATACTTGCCCCCTAAATTGATTTTCCGTGGCGCATTTTACTCTGATGAGGGCAATGTTTTCTTACTTATTCTTCTTTGATGTGAAATTCTTCATTTTAAATGTATAAATGTGTTAAATTGATTTAAACAATATAATAATTTCCATGTCTGCACTGCAGAGGTGGCACAGAAACTGCAGCTGAAGTGGCACACTAGGCCTGCACGATTAATCGTTTGTAAACCGAAATCGCGATTTGAAAGGGTGCGATTTTCAAATCGCAAGAGCTGCAATTATTTGATGAAGAACTATCAAATAGGTAGCAAGCATCTATGTAGTTTTTGACAGTTTGCTTCATGCACATTTTACTTGGATGCAGAGTCTGCCAAATAGGGGGCTTTTAACACTTCACGTGCTGACTGAACCAGCAAATAGCGCCATTTGGAAAAGATAAGCGCAAGTGGGAGCAGCAGTTCAACTTCCCAACAAAGTGTGTCTGCAGAAGTAGTGATGCACGATCATGATTTTTCATAGCCGATTCCGATACCGATTTTTTACAAGCAAACTGGCCGATTCCGATACCGATTTCCGATTTATTTATTTTTTTTATCAAGCAACAAACAAGAAAGAATAAAAGTACACACAAACAAGATGTTTATTTGGTATTTAACAGGCTAAACTGGGTTTTGGCTATTGAAAACAACAACTGTAACTATCTGAAATTAACAGCAGTAACTGCGCAGTAAGTAGGCTACATTCAATACAAACATAGGTAGGCCTACTGACAAAAGCATTTAGCATTTGTTTATAAATTGGGTTGAAACTATAAACTGGCCTTAAATGAAAACATTAACTGTAACCATGTAATTTTAAAGGCAACAACTGCATAGTTCCACAATCCAAACACATTCAACACTCCAAACAAAGATGTTACTTAATCAGCATTCAGCATTTGTTTTCGTTTCTAAATTTGGTGTAAAGAAAAAAAGATCTTTACCAGTGAAACTAAATAAAACCAAAGTAGGCTATATAAATAAATTATTTCAGAATGTTAACTACGGCAGGTGCTTTTTAAATCACATTAAGTCAATGTAATTTTAAGGTAAAATAAAAAATATTAATCCTATAGCCTACAGAACTGACGTTTACTTCTGGCTTTTCAAAAGTGCATGCGAGTACTTCTTTACAAAAAGAAGCATTTCAGCTTTGTCACAAGTTAGTCTGTTTCGTTTCTCATCCAACACGTGAGAAGCTGAGCTGAACAAACGTTCACTGTCTACGCTTGTGCAGGGCGCGGACAGGTAACGTTACACTCGCGCAACTTCAGCGAGTGCAGGAAAGCGGCTCTTATTTGTGTGCCAGTACACCAACGGCTGTTCGCTTCTTGGTATCTGTGCCTCAGACAGGTAGCTCTGCATTTCCATCGTGCATCGCCAACAGTGAGCTTGCTCTGCGTGGTATTTTTTTCTGCTGGCGCCTCGGTGCACACCTCCGGAAAAATCGGACAAAAAAAATACAAAAAACCGGCCGGTTGCCGATCACGCATTATAAGCAAAAACCGGCCGGTTCCGATTTATGGCCGGTCAACCGGTGCATCCCTATGCAGAAGAGCAAAGTCCTGCAGACGACTTGGTACCTAAACGAAAAAGCACCGCATATGTTTGGAATTATTTTGGATTTCGACGTTCTGATGTACTTCAAAGGCAAGTACTTTGTAAAACCTGCCGAATGTCTGTGTCGACCTCGCGAGACAACACAACCAACCTGTATCAGCACTTGCAGAAATATCACAGATAAATCTATGAGGAATGCATGGCCAAAAGGCCCACTGATGAACACACGTCGTCACAACCACCGCGACTGACATCCAAGCAAGCTTCAATTGCTCAAGCGTTATAAAGTGGCACACTGGTGCAGTCTCTCTCGTATTTTCTTTATGACTGTGAAAAGAACTAAAATACTTCGGCAGTTTTGATGGTACAGATAAGAATAAGGTATCGTTTGAAACTGCAAAGGGTCTACTTTTATTTGTGTATAGTCATAATAATAATAACAACAAAACAATGTGTTATTGTGTAAAAAAAATAAGATTTTTTTTAAAACCGGGTGCGTTCTCCGCCGTCTCGGTCTCTGTCACCTCTCTTCACAGACACGTAAATAAAACGACGTAACTAAGTCACGTCCAAAACAATTTCTCTCTTAATGCAAGTAATTAATGTCCAGTTTTCCCGTCTCAACTCATTATATCTAATGCGGTCACGCCCAGGAGCCGATCTCGCCTTCAGATTGTAAACATCCACGTGAGACGCGCACGCATGTAAACTCCAACATCGTCTCTGCGTAAACAAACGTGAAGAGTTCATCCCGGCTTCTTTTTGTTTCTGGAAGAAGACGTGCTGAGAGAAATAACCCAGAATTTACGTCAACGCAATGCGTCTCGCAGCTATATCCAGTGGAGAATATCACTCTGTACTTGCATCTGTTGTTGTAGTTATTGTGACAACACATTTTACTAGTTATACTTTTCTAATTCCTGACTACATGTTTGAAATCAAGTGAAACATTTTGAAATGTGTGATATTTCATTGTCTAAATGTCTCACAACGCTAGGATGTTTGTATAATGTTTTAACATATAAAACCAATCAATCATGTGTCCTTGACCTTCACGGTGTATACTTTTATTATACTGTATTGCAAATAAAATACAAATAATAATCAAAAACCCACATTATTTTACTCTCCTCACACTCTTTCTTACCTGCCTCAGTCACATTCATATTGATGGACCATTATGGGAGGCCCTTTGTCTCAGGTGTGAATCACTAAATATTCATGGCCTTTTTCACTCCCTTGCATAAGGGCATTCTATCACAAAACATGTTTTACAAATGTTAAATCAATATATTGTTTTCTGTAAATAAACAAACAGGATAGCAATTAAATTATTTTTAAGATACTGAAAAAAACACAAATGTCAGGGCATGCCAAAACTTCTCCAGGGCCCCAAAACACCCATGGCAAAAACTTTTGCTGTCATTGTTTCAACCTTAATGTAGGTTATGGTCAGTGTTTTACTGATGTAGAATTGTTTACAGTGTGTTTGGGTTCTTAAAAGTTTAAGATTTTATATATAATTGTTAATTTAACTTTAAGATACTGTAGTTATTTTCTTAATTTGTCATGACAGATGTTTGCATCATGACAACTTTATAAAAAAAATGGCCACAATGTTTAAGAGGTTTTAAATAAACAGTAGCACAGTGTAGCATAGTTTGTGATAATGCTTGGTATTTCTTTGGTGCTGTTAAAACCACCACAACAAACCTGTAGCTCTTTTATGAAATAGTAGTAAATCGCATTTTAAATCGCAGTTTTGATCAGAAAAATCGCAATTAGATTTTTTGTCCAAATCGTGCAGCCCTATTTAGATGTATTTACTCAGACTGTTTAATGCAGCTCACAAGGAACATAGAGGCATTTATATTGCAGTTACAGTTGCATAAAAATGTTATGAGATTAATGTATTAAATACAACATTTTGAACGTCGAAATAGGGCTGGGCTATATATATGGTTGAAAAAATTATCACAATAATTTTTTTCGTAGCAGTCGATATCGATAATTATCATGATAAATCTTTATTTCTTTCCAGTTTAAAGCCAGATTTTTGCTCCAAAGTGAAAGTTGTAGAAACCAGACCATTAATTTTCCTTAACAAAATAAATATCTTAATAGAAAAATGTATTTCTTCGTTTCTGCATGTAATGTTTGTGTTGCCTGATAATATTAATTATAATATTTTTTTTGTCTCTTAGGAATGCACATTTGATAGTAGTAGTAGTAGTAGTAGCTTGAGTTAGGATGCAGATGTACATTTTGGTTCATTATCAAAATCGGTAACATCTGTAAAATAAATTGTAGCAACCTCATTTTTATATGGTGAAATTGAATTATTCTGAGTTTTTATTTTAATTAATCATTGGTCTTCCATAGTAGCATACGTTTAAATCATGATAAACACAGTTAAAACCACACATGGCACACCTCAATACCATGGTAAAAATATAACTGTTTTTTAAACAGTAGTCTATAGTATATACATTTAGTATAAATGCACACACGCTATAGCTTAATTACAAAAATACTGTAATTATATTCCATTACTTTTAATACACTTAATTCATGTCTTCATTTATAATTTAATAATTCGATACAAATACCCACATTTCTGACACAATCCCAAGATGCAGTAAATTCATGGTAAATTATGACGATTTGTAGATTAAAAAGCCTCCTGACTGTATTGTTGCGCAGCGTTTCTGCTGTTTGCTAGCACTGTTTCATAATTTTGTGTTTAGTCATTTCTGTTCTTCTCTGAATTCGCGCTTCACACTGGATCTCACAGCACTGTTTAGTGTCTTGTGAGCGAGACTCCTCAGTGAGTAAATGCATCTGGTCTAGTGAGCTGCTCGCGCCGCGCAGCAGTTTGAACTGTGATCTGAGCGGATAAACGGTCCGTGTGGCGCGATTCATACGAGTTGTGCGGTTTCATCCGCTTTTGGCGCATAAACATTATATCGAACATTTATCAAACTCTTCATATCGTTTTATCGAGGAACATTTTATCGTGATAATTATCGTTATCGATTTATCGCCCAGCTCTATTAAAAATATTAAATAATAGGGGAAAAAATTTAATTATGCTTTTAAATATGAAACTAAAAGCACCAGTAGGTCAGTCAGTCTTACTCAATTCATCAGCGCTGCAGCTCCTCATTTACTACTGCGTGCTGTACTAACTAATATAAGTTAAACTAAGAAGAAACTAGGGCTGCACGATAAATTACATGCGATTATTTAATGCACATCTTGTCAGTAAAGCCGGTTTTGTAATCAGTGGTAAATTTCCATCACATGCGTGCTTTCACATGGAGCAGCATTTACTACACAGAGCCGTTGTTCACTGACAAGCTGCACAAAACATGGGCAAAATATGATCGTGGTTTTGCGCAGCTTGTCAGTAAATGAAGAAATGTGAATGAAGAACATTTCATCAAAACAGCTGATTCGTTCATGAGCGAAGCAAGTGAATGTTTTTGAATGCGGGGTGTCTATTTACACTAACTCTGCTCACCAACATGTGGTTTGTCTGGTCAACATTACAAAAGCTCGGCCATCAACCGACGGCTCCAGTGGCGTAGATGATAAAGCACTTGACACATTCTTTATGGCGCGATCGACCCGAGTTCGAATCCGCCATTTGCCGAACTCATTCTTTTCTCTTTTCACATCTCTTATCGCATCAGAAAAGGCATTTATTTTCAATAAAAATAATGAAAATAATCAAAAAGTTTAAAATAAAGTGTGGGGTGGGGTAGGGTAAGGTGCAGGGAGGGCTTATATTGTCCCAATAAGACAGCATCCATTTAATAATTCTGATAAAAATGATAATTTACACTACATTATTATTGCATAATTTTTTATAATGTACTACAATACTGAGGTGCAGATATGTGCCACTGTTTGCAATAAGTAGTATAAATTGCAGAAAATACTGTTATTTTTGAATAGTGTAAATAGAATCTATCACTATTTACACTTAGGCCTCGTTTACACTGCAGGTCTTGATGTCCAAGTCTGATTTGTAGCCTATATCCGTTTTTTTTACGTCTGTTTACACGCTCTTTCAATTGTGACCCATATCCGATTCATGTGCTTACACTTGCCATACCATCTGAAACATTGCGCGTGCTTAAAGGGGGGTTCTTGCACCACACACTAGCCAAGATGGACGAACGTGAAATATGCTTGATATGCTAGCGCTGCGATATATGCGTTGTCATTTACTGCCTCCACTAGGGATATGCCAGTATCAAATTTTCATGTTGCGATTAATTGCTAATGCTTTTATCACAGTATACGTTATCACGATATTGAAATTTAGTTGCAAAAAAGTGTCATCATAATGCAGTATAACAGGTTTAATAACTTTTTTCTTATAACAAAAATAACTAAACATTTAAATACAATAAAACAATACACAAAAAAATTATAAAGTTAAACATTTTACATGGATTAAAATGCAAAAGAATTATAAAGACCCATAAGTAACACTTTACAGTAAGATCTCATTAGTTAACCTTAGTTAATGCATTAACATTCACAATAAGCAATAGCTACATTTGCTAAAGAAGTTACTAATCTTTGTTTAAAAAAATACAACTCTTAGTTCATGTTAGCTCATTAAATAACACAGTTGCAACTTTTGATTTTAAAGAGCAGGTCATATGGTATTTTAAAGTGTCCTAATATTGTGTTGGAGTCCCCTACAACAGGTTTAAATGCATCTAAAGTCAGAAAACATTGTAATTTTCTCAGAATATGCATTTAATATTAGAGTAATTTGCCAATGATTTCGAAATGATTCGTTCCAAGCAAGTTCGGAGCAAACCCCTACCTTCCATAAGCCTACTCTGCTCTGATTGGTCAGCTGGCCAAGCCTGTTTTGAATGTGATTGGCACAGAGAGGAGTCCTTGAGCAAGTTAGCGAGTGCTACCATTGACAAAGCACCTTCACATAAAACAATAATAGTGTTCCAATCCATTCTTATAATGATATAAAATACAAAAACACTTATGCAAGCGAATCGTGCCCAAAGCTTAAGTTTAGCTGCTAAACTGAACACTTAAAACAATAATGGTGGATGCGTTAGCCGAGTGCTAATGTGACTAACTGATGAAACCATACAGTTTGTAAACCAAAATATGTCTACTGTAATGTTTGAAGAACGACAGACAAAAGATGCTCTGTCTTAACTTTTAATCAGAACGCAGAACAGCTGTATCACAGGAGCACCAGCCTAACTAACTTGCTCGTCTCTCCTGCATTAACCGTATAACTGCCGGGGCAGCAAAATAAACCGCAATTTCACAATGATTATAAAGTCTGCGCTACACTACATTCTTTATTATTAAACGAAGTAATTAGAACAACGTCAGTCTACATTAATTCAGTCAGTCGACACATTCTTAGGAAATAGTGGGTTCACAGCGAATTATCAGAACTACTTCAGTAAGACAGTAATATCGTGCTTTACCTGGAAACCTAAAGCTGCACTAGGTATACATCACATATTCGCACAAAAACTTGATATTTTGAGCACTCTATTGAAAATGTACACATTCATGTTGTAGCCCAGATTAAAATGTAAAAGTTTGAAAATAAATAGCCTATTAAGTCTAAATATTTAAGTATTTGGTGCTGTGATGAACACTATAGTGAATACAAACATCTGAATGGCTATTTTATTAATTTAAACACATTTTAGAAACAGAAAGTAGCGCAGCTGCTTTATTTCCAGGGTTTCCAGGGTTATGGCTGCATTTCTGCTGTTCAGCGCCATCTGCTGTCAGAGAGTGAATGTGTGCTTTATCCAGAGCGTCTCTCTCGCGCTCCGCCATGTGCTTCTTATCCATGCTTGTTTACATCAGAGTGCACACGCGTCTTTGACGCAGCATACAGCGGGGTTGTGCATTGTGACCAGTTGATGGGGAAAAGTATTCTTAAAATGCATTCAAAATTCCAAATAATTTGTTATAAATAATTATTCTCTGTATTTTGAAGCACCCACGATAACAATATCATGCATATTAATTATCGTGATACATCGCATTACCAAATACTGGCACACATCTAGCCTCCACACGTGCTTCCTTCTAAAAATGGATATCATATATCACGTGGAGAAATTGTCATATATCACCAAATTGTTGCCGTTTTAATGATGTACAGAACGCAATGCCTCAGAAAATCCGATCTGCCTGTTAACATGAGTCACATTGGCACATATCCGATTTCCTCATACGAATGAGGCCTGATACCGATCTCGAAATATCCGAATGCATGCATTTTTTCCTGTTTGCACGGTCATAGAATACAATGTTCTGATACTGTACTATACAGATATCTTCGATCAGGTCACTCTCACTGGTGCACCTAAATATATTTTCGCAGTTGGTAATTTTTTGATAACTAATGCATCTGAAACGTTGGGAGTGTAGAGCCTCGTCCATATACTGTAAAAAAAGATAGACGACGTGTCTCCATTTCCTTGCACTATAGAAGAGTCTGCGCAGTAGAGATTCGTTTGGAGCCAGAGTCTGCGCAGTTGAGATTAGTTTGGAGCCAGACTCTGCGCAGTTGAGATTTGTTTGGAGCCAGACTCTGCGCAGTAGTGATTTGTTTGGAGCCAGACACTGCGCAGTAGAGATTCGCTTGGAGCCAGGGTCTGCGCAGTGGTGATTCGTTTGGAGCCAGAGTCTGCGCAGTAAAGATTAGTTTGGAGCCAGAGTCTGCGCAGTAGAGATTCGTTTGGAGCCAGAGTCTGCGCAGTAGTGTCATGAGGTGGAGCCGTGGTATCAAACTCCCGCAGACCCAATCAACCATAATGACACTCCCAGTTTTTATAGCATCAAATTACTTGCTAAAATCAAACTTATCACAAAAACAAACGATTGAACATATATCAGCGTGATAGCAACTACCTTAAAATACCAAAACCATCTTTCGGAAAATTGTATTGGAAGTGTAAATTTTTTTTTTTTTTTTTACTCAAATCCCATTCGTTTACATGGAGAGGACTGGGTTTATTGCAGCCAGCCACCAGGGGACAATCAAAGAGCCCGCAGGCACACCCCGCCTCGCCTTGTTAAAGTTATGATGTGAATTTTGTCTCTAAGTCATAGCTCATGTTCAGTTTAGAAGTTTACAGTGTCCTGAATCAACATTTCCATTCAGAAATGTCACGGCATAAACAGTCTGGTCTGACCACACTGCTTTTAACTTCCTTGTGGAAAACACCTTCCCTAGATCATGGGGTCATTTGCATCACGTCAACAACGGTTTCAGGCCTGAGCACTAATCTTCTGCTGATCGGAACACATCCACAGATACCGTGATCAGGTTCAGTTATGATGTGATGTGCGAGATCAGAGATCATGACGAGAACATGGCTGTGTCAGAGATCATGACAAACAGATTTTATCTGCTGCAGTGTAGAGCGCTCAGGATCAGGCAGGAAGAAGTTAAAGGCCTGCAGCTCGTGCTCGTGTCTGTGGGGCAGCTGGTCTGGAGGGAGGGGGTCCTAAATTATTAAACCCCAGCAGAAACAGGGCAGCATGTAATAGACGCAGAGCAGTGCCCTGCTCACCTCCTGTACCGCACCGATTTAGCTGCGGCCTATGCGGACACGCTAGCGTCATTTCCAGGATGACTCTTCTTTATCAATTTTATGGAGACATTTGTTCTTTTTCTTTCTTAAACTGATAAATGTGGATATAAGGCATTATGTATGCGTTATGGACCTTGATCGTATGAATTTCTTTAACGATGCTTTGAAATGGTGTGTATTGTGAGCAGTCTGGGGTCCTGAAGCGGTAAAACAAAGCCTATTGATTATAAAAGAAAAGAAAAAAAATCCTTCACATCTGCACAAACTTCCTGTATCAACAGGAAATACATCAACATAGGAAAGAAGACTGTGCTTGTCAATTCATTTCATGTGGTCTTCAGGCCAATATGCTGTAAAAAGATGGTTTGTTTTTGAGGTCCTGCTTAATGTTTCAATGCATTAGCAGGCTCTACAGGAAGCTCTTCCAGTCAGATTTCCTTCCTGTCCTCTACAGAAGTCCACCCTTCAGTGTCAAGAGAAAAACACTGTACAGTCCTCCGGGTTTTAGGCTTTATTCTGTGATTTCACAGAAAAATAATTTTATCTAACACCTGTTCATCTTACTTTTTTTGAAATGTAAAATGACTTCAATAAGCAAATTGGCTAAATATACAGCCATCATCAACATCATCATCCATCTGTAAATCCCTATGAAATCCATTAGATTTTTTCCCCAAATTCTTTTACTTTTTTCTGTTTTAATTTTTCGGGATTCGATTTTTTTTCTTTTCTTTTCTTATATCAATTTTTTGATCAAGTTTTAATGGTTGAATTAAATGTTATTAATCAAAAAGCATGTCTAATTAATTCAAATAATGAAACTTACAATATTAAACAGACATTTACTAAAAGTGTAACAAATTAAATTAAGGCCTTATGATTTTGATTTATGATTAATAATTTTATTATTAGTCGTAGTACTATCGTTACATTAAGCAATATTTCTATCACCGTTTCTTCAAGTTAAGCTGAACTTTTTTTTTTTTTTGATGGGTTGCTGTAAAGTCCTTTAGGTTTCTGTTTGTATATGATATGATGATAGTTTTACTCCAAATAAACGATAAAATGCTCAGGATCCAAGCATATTTGGTGGTTAGCAAAACAGCAAAATATCGAAGGTGTTGTAAATACAGCTATTCTAGTGACAGATTTCTTGATTGCAGTTGTATATAGGTGATATTTTCACTCAGAAATAGAAGTTGCATCTGCATTTAGGTGTATTTACACAGACTGTTTAATGCAGCTTGGAGGTGGCATAAATGCATTTACACTGCAATTGCATTAATAATGCAGTGAGATTAATGTTATAAAAAATATAATTGAGTAATGTTAAATCACTTAAATTATATTTTAGATATAAAATTATGGCAGAAAGTCATTGTCTTAATGGGTGAGTTATTGAGTCATTCATTCAAAATATTCACTCAAATGGAATGAAGCAGTTGAGTGTCTTTATGAGTGGTTCATTGAATCATTCACATTCATGTAGGGTTGGGTACCGAACTCTGTACTTTTAAGGGTACAGACCGAATTGCGTTGGTACTACTGAGTACTGATTCACGTTAAATCAATCGGTGACAAATTTCGGTACCTGACAACGCATCTGGGCGCATACGCTACAGTAGGGCTGGACGATATGGCCAAAATTTATATCACGATATATTTCTTAATTTCGGTCGATACTTTTATAATTCCGATATCGATATAAACACTATTAAAAAAGCCTCATAAAAACTGCCAAGAACGGCCACAACAGATGTCTGTACCTACAAACATATGAAAAATTAATTTGCCAACTCTATGAAACGATTATGAAACGAACTATGAAACCATCTCCTATAAAACTATATAATATTTTAGGAAAAAAATGGCGCAAATAAATAAATGTTCACCCTTTATTGGTATTTAGCCTTCATACAAACAAGAAATGTGAAATCACTGGCAAATAAATCTCAGACAATCCTTATTAATATTAATATTTTTTACTTCAAACTATAGGCTAACATACCAGTCAAAAGTTTTTGAACAGTAAGATTTTTAATGTTTTTTTAAAGAATTCTCTTCTGCTGACCAAGCCTGCATTATTTGATCCAAAATACAGCAAAAACAGTAGCATTTTGAAATATTTTTACTATTTAAAATAACTGTTTTCTATTTGAAAATATAATTTATTCCTGTGATTTCAAAGCAGAGCTTTAGCATCATTACTCCAGTCACATGATTCTTCAGAAATCATTCTAATATTCTGATTTGCTGCTCAAAAAACATTTATTATTTTGATGTTGAAAACAGCGGAGTAGTTTTTTTTCAGGTTTCTTTGATGAAGTTCAGAAGAACAGCATTTTTATCTGAAATAGAAATCTTTTGTAACATTATAAATGTCTTTATCATCACTTTTGATCAATTTAAAACATCCTTGCTAAATGAAAGTAATTTCTATAATATAAATTTTAAAAAGAGCTTTTGAATGGTATAGTGTATAATGTTACAAAACCTTTTTATTTCAGATAAATGCTGATCTTTGGATCTTTCTATTCATCAAAGAATCCTGAAAAAATTTACTCAACTGTTTTAAATATTGATAATCAGCATATTAAAATGATTGCTGAAGGATCATGTGACACTGAAGACTGGAGTAGGCCTAATGATGCTGAAAATTGAGCTTTGATCACATGAATACATTACATTTTAAAATATATTCAAATAGAAAGCAGTTTATTTCAACTTATTTAATTAAGTTTATTTAACAGATAAAACTTACTGGAAAGTGCAAATGCAACTATATTAAACAACATTTTAACATGATGAACATGCAACAACTGTTCAATCAAAACATGTAAATGAATATTACTATTTACTATTGTGTATGCACGTTATATTATAAGCTTTATGGGCTGGATTTCTGTATGGTGAAGGTTCTGTTATGGTTTCTGTAAAAAGTTGATGAAGACTTCATTTTCTTCATATCTGACATCTGCGTTTACGCATCAGTGCCAGTATTGGGTGCTTTTGCAAAACGCAAATGTAAGAAACTTAGGTCCAAGATGATGATGACGATGGTTATTACTATTTATCTTAAGTTATGATTACAAATTACTTTATTTGAATGTGTTTGAATGTATTTTCATTTGCCAGGATGATAGAATTGATGTCATTACGTGATGACATAAAAGAACCAGTTCATTGAAACGAACTGTCCGAAAGAACCGGTTCGCGGCAAAGAACCGGACTTCCCATCACTAGTATGAATGGCGGAAACGCGGTTTTGTTTACTACACAAATACTGAAGCACGCGTGATGCTCGCAGTGATTTTTGGCCTCTGTGTCTCACTATATGACGGCATGAGCACAAAAACCTAATCTCCAGAGCTGCCGTGAGAGTCACTTCGCGAGAATTTTACCGTTTCATTTGAGAAAACTAGCATCATCATACTGTATACACACAGAAACTTCATGGCAACCTATCAAAATAAAAGTACGGTTTAACATATAACAGAAATATATTACTCTTGTATTACTTTTGTACAGTATAATGTACATCTTTAAATAATTCAATTTTCTATCAAATTTAAATAAAACAATTAAATGATAAAAATAAATCTTACAACCTGATTAATCACTTAATTGTAGAAAAAAATAATACAATTATTAGCTTATTAAACAATGTTTTAAAGGAATATTCACACAATTTTTCTTCCATGTATTAATTTCAACAGTAAACCTCAGTTTGTTTGCCAAAAATAAAAGGGTTTAATTTTCATTTGATTTAAAATAAATGTTTAATGCCTTCATTTGATTTTCAGAAAAATTCAAACAAGAATTTCGGGAGGAAAAAAAAAAAAGAAAGGAAAAAGTTTGTAGGGCCTTATTGTTCAAAATGTTGAAATTGAGACTTTTGGACTTATTTTTTCACTGAAATAAATGTTTTTGTAATTACACAGAGAGTAAAGTACCAAAAAAGGTGCCGTTGGGTACTGGCACTGAAATTCAGGTACCGATACCGTACCGGTTAAAATGTGAACGGTACCCAACCCTACTCACATGTTTTATTCAGAAACGCTCATGTTTCAGAAAATTGAGTCTCAGTTTTTTTTACTTTTTATATTGGTCCAAATATTTACGTTAGGAAATTGGCTGAGCATAAAAGCAGTTGAATTTGAGAGGGCTTTTTTTTTAATCCCCCCCTTTTTTTTTATAGTTTTTTTTTTTTTACTGAGTTATGCTCATGCGTTTCTGGTTAGGTCATATTCGTTGTGTATGTCCAATGACTTGGTGTTTTTGTGAAAATTATGAGCAGATTGGGTTTGCTCTGTAGTTTATTTTGACGGTGAATGTGTGTAGTTTTAGAGTGAGCAGTGTTGTTGAGGTGAAGGTAAAGCCGTATATTGATGCGGCCGCTGACCCTGTATTAGCAATATTAACATGACACTTTATCAGCTGGATTATGTGCGGCTTAAACCGCATCTCTGCATCTAAACGTGGAGCCAGCCAATCAGCCGCTGCCGTTCTGGTGAGGCGTTTATCCAGTGTAGATCCATTCAGAAGGTCTTTGGCCGTTGGAGGCACGGGAGCTGTGTCTGGGAATACAGAATCCAGGTAAGGCTTTACTTTACCTCTAGAAATAAGATGGCACACCTGAGGGAATGGCACCTTAATAGTGTACTTTTTTGGCAGCATAGGACTTTTGATGGCTTTTTGTATTCAGATGGACGTTGTGTGTGAGTAGGACTAGTTGTGCTGAATTAGACAAGATATTACTACTGTAGTCTTTCTGTTGGAGTGTGTCCAAGCAGAAGGATCACTCAAAGATTCACACTAGTTACTAAAGTTGGTCAGATCTCATGTTCTTGTTCATTTTGACGTGCGATGCGAGTGAAAGTGTCGGCAGTGGATTTGGGTCAGCAGGAGAGTTCATCAGCAGATTTGGTGTTAACCGGATTTGTGCGGACGCGCTGAATCAACTGTGTCCCTGGATTACAGGAGTGACATTGAGAACGGGACGCGGTCCATGTCTGTGTCCACTCACACTTTCCTCTGCTCTCTCTGATCACCCAACCAACTCTTGACCCATATAACTCAAGCTTTTACCTCTGGATTTCTTTCTTTCGGTGAAGTACAGAAGGGGTACGGTATGTTTTCGTTATGGCTTTTAATAGTTTAAATGGGTAGGGCGAGGCATTGTTACCTATATGAAGAGAAAAATATCTGTGATTGTGTTGCCAATTAGGTTGAATATGTTTATTTCAAAGAGAAAAAAAAAGCTAGTAAAAATGAGACGCTAGTAAAACACTCATACTGACAAGTCAGGGATGAGAAAAGATCATGAAACCAGTCTTAAACTTTTTATAATGACCACAATGGACAAATAAAAATTTTGTCTTGATGTTCACATTGACCCTGTATGTGAATGCAGCTTATTCCAGAGTTTTTACAGAAAGCAGCTTTGTGAAAAATCATATAGACATGAACACCGTTTAACTTGCACCGTTTAAGCGATTAACAGAAAGTGGTTTTACATGTGGGTTTCTGTCAGAGTGCAGCCGTTTATAAGGCCTGTTCACACCAACACAAACGTTAAGCACAAAAATTCAGTCCGGTTTTTTGCATGCTATTTGTCAGTTCACACTAGGGACGGTCTTTATATGTAATCCATTTGAAATAGCCTACTTAATCTCAAATTTAAACAGTCAAATATCATATTGTGTTGCTAAAAATGGGTCCTATAACATTAAATGTGGTTGTCTTACATTATGATCATTGTACAGTACACTTAAGCGTCCTTGCTACATTTCTGTGCCTTGATCGTGTAAGGACCCTTGCTGTCTATGGAGGGTCAGAGAGCACTCAGATTTAATAAAAAATATCTTAATTTGTGTTCTGAAGATAAAC
>NW_015505373.1:764452-778468 GCF_001515645.1 Sinocyclocheilus grahami
CTGGTTATGACACTTATTTTGCCTTTTTGACCTATGAGACCGATTCTGTATGTGTTTGTGGTTTTATCTGTGCTTTTCTTCTCAAGGATGCACGGAAAGCATGTGCGGATGCCACCCTCTCTCAGGTAGGACTCGTTAAACATCAAACCTCCGTCACTTCTCAAATCATGTTGTTGTAATCGGATGGCGTTTCAGTTGACTCTCTTTTGAACTAGATTTTGTTCTCATGTGTTTCTGGCAGATCACAGCCAATATTGAGCCTGTGGGACGGATTCAGATGCGCACTAGACGGACACTGAGGGGACACTTGGCGAAGATCTACGCCATGCACTGGGGCACTGACTCAAGGTGATCCCGTCGAGCCTTGTGCTGTAAACTAGTAGTAATAGTGCAGATGAGGAGTCATGTTTTGTCATCTCCAGCAGGCTGATGATTTTTGGCTACATACATGTGTATGTGAGTAGAGATCACTTTATAAGCTACACAACAGCTTTGCCTCCGAGTCCGCTGAGGCAATCACAAAATCATGTCTGGATCACACTTACTGCAAAATCAAAAGAAAACGTTTTCCATAAAAGAAAAATTGATTTGTCTTAGCACAGTAAAGTATATTTTTTTCATTGTGACATTTGTTCATGACGGTTAAATAAATTTTCGTCCTAAAGTCATATTCATAGGAATAGGAAATATGCTAAAACAAAAGCACACACATCACTGGAAAAACTCTCAAAAGGGGTGCTCAACAAAATATATTAATGAAAACAGAACAAAGTCGACACACCTAGGCTCTAAAAATATATATTTTTTAATAACAGACTATCCTATTACATTTTTGTATTTTTGGAGCCTTGGTGTTCTGACTTTTTTCTGTTTTCAATAGGAAATATGTTTCCATGATTTATAGATGCTTTAAGAACTGTATTTATTTGAGTTGTTTTTGTTTCGTTTTTTCCCGGACATGCCCTGGCTGGGATTTCTAATTGCTTAAAATGTCCAGCTTTTAAAGGGGTCATAGGATGCTACATGCACTGTTACATGTTGTTTGAGCTGAAATGTGTGTTGGCAGTGTGTGTACACAACCACCCTAAAATGATAAAAATTAGGGCTGAACGATTTTGGAAAATAATCTAATTGCGATTTTTTTTTTTTTACCAATATTGCGATTGCGATTTAATATGCAATTATTTTTTAAAGCTCTTTATGTTCTGTATTATTCAACAAAGACCAGCTATAAATCATTGTATAATATGATCAACACACTATTATAGATAGATAGATTAAACATAAATGTTCTTTTCTGTAGGCCAGGCCTATATGTTATGATGAAATTAGGTGATGCATGAATTGATATGAATTACATTTTTATTTAACAACTACAATCACAGTACATTGACTGATTTGTTGAACTTCCAACCTTGTAAGCATGTAATAATTGTTTAAATAAGCCTGGTGTAAATATTAATATGAAAGTCAGTAACAAATCACACAAACTAAAGTAGATTGCAGAAATATAAAAACAAATCTGTTGCTTTACCACACTACTTTAGGTCATTCACAGTCACTGTAATAAACATATGTAAACATGTGCACTAAACACTGTCTGTTAACTTTAGACCAGTGCTTCTAAAATTTTTGTGGTCGCACCCCCCTTTAAACCTATAAAAAAATCTGCCCCCCTTTCCACCTCAGACTACCAAATACTTTCATTAAACATTATGAAAAATTAATGCTTTTTTATTAAAAAAACCTACAGGGAAAAAAAAACACCTGCATCACTTGAAACATTGAAAAATAGCAGAGAGAATAACTGTTGTTATTATTATTATTATTATTCTCTCTCTGTTATTTAGTTATTGTGGGTTTCATACGGTCCGCTAAGGCATAGGACACACACACAGGCTTTCCTCCTCACCAACGACATTAAACACGTGTCTACACCGGACACGAGCGGCAAAATACAGTAGAACCATTATAATCAGTGACGCTGTGTACACTGGATGCGACGTGACATTAAACTGATGCCTTGTTCTATTTATGACGTTCTGACACAAAGTTAAAATGATTTGCAATGGTCGCTTTGCTGCGTCCAGTGTAGAGCTGTTGCGGCGCGACGCGTCAACTGTAGCGTCTGGTATAGACACAGTGAGTGAAGCCGAGAGCAAGATATGCCTCGTCATATTTTCTGCATTTAGCTTTTTAATGACCAGCATCTGTCTGGGTCTGTGCGACTTCATCTATGGCTTTTCTCTTCCCTTTCACAAACCGATCCATCTCCCATTCTAAGTTACATCCTTTGGCTGTTTACGGATTTATTTCTTTTCTTTTTCTGCTGATGGCCCGCGCTCGACTTGAAGCAGCGCTGCTTAGACCGATGGGTGTGCGTCATCAAAGTACTGCGAGAGCTATAAGAGCGCGGACGTCTCCTTATGCTTTCTCTCGTCGTACTTTGATGTCATACACCGATTGATCTTCAAGTGGAACACACCTATTCACTCTCATGTGTCACGTGACCGTGTAGTGATTTTTAGTGACCGTGTAGTGACCGTGCACTGCTCACCCGCCCCTGAGTGAGCTGTCATCAGTCCGCCATTGTTTCGACGCCGGAGCAGATGTAGACAATAATGGCTCCTAAGCAATCGAGGTGTTCTGTTGTTGGATGTAATAATGAACATAGCAGTCGTCATTTACTCCTGACATCTAAGCCGCTGAAGACACAGTGGATTACATTTGTTTCTGAAGGGAATGCGCCCTCGATCTATCTAAATGCGTTTGTTCACGCGAATCATTCGTGATTCACCTACAGAAGTGAGTGTAAGGTTTTTTAATGAATCTTTGCAAATCGCCTTTCCTAATAATGTGCTAATTATTAAGTTTCACGATGAATGTAAAAGTTTCACTACAGTTTACAGTCCCTCAGAGAGCGGCTTGGAAGAGAGGGGCGGGGTCAGCAGAGCTCATTTGTATTTAAAGCAGCATGCAAGAAAACAGCTTGCTCTGAAAAGAGCTGTTTTTGACAGGGTAAAAACAGTGTGGTTTTACACTACCATTGAGAAATTTTAACCAAACTATGTTACAGACTTTAAGACCCTAAAGAATCATATCAACTTGCGGAAAATGGGCATCATATGACCACTTTAACGATGATTGGTTGATTATGTACAATGCCTGCTACTACTACTAAACTACTTTTCAGTCATTACCTTCAGCAAGTATGAAAACCGTAAGAAACCAAGCCAAAACCTGGACATGTTGGGTAATTTAGAAACCCCGGCCCAGACATGTCCAAGAAAAAGAGGACATATGCTCACCCTACACAGTAATGAAAATTTAAGGTAAATGTGCTGAATTGTCTTGAAAGTAATGTCAGTGTGCAAAAGCGCTCAATGGTTTTAAAAATATCCATAATTCTCTTTAAGCAAATTATAATAGGCCTTTATCACACTTCAAATTTTCGCATCCCTTCATTAGTGTTGGAAATGTCTTTTCACGCTGTCAAATAGTTAAAATTTTCCCAACTATTATTTACAAATATAACTCAAAATGAATGTTTGCGAACAAATACAACCTAGTACAAAACTTTCACATGTCATCATTAATGTAATGGACATCTATGTGAGTGACTTGAACAGTCGTAGTTGAGCGCCAGCGCCACTAACAGATGCTGAGTGGTGTTGCTGGGCGGTATACCGGTTCATACCGAATACCGGTGTTTATTTTTGTTATGATATGAATTTTTAAAATACCGCAATATGTCGCTAAAACAACGTTGGGAACGCGACACTGTTTTCACTGTTGCACTGTGGTGAGGGCACATCTGTATGTGTTACTAAACGTGAAAGTTCCAAACCCTAGGGATGTGCGATATCTTATCGTTTGTGATATATCGGTAAAGATTCTCCACACGATAAGAATTCGTCTTCCCGCGATAATAATGATAAAGTGATGAATATAATAATATAATAATGAAAATAATGATGAAATTAATCTAAATCAAATAAAAAACAACTGCCCGTGCAGATCATGATTAAAATGCAGTGGTTGCTTCTAATTTCAAATGGCTAGATATTTTTTGTTTAAAGCCAGTTTGTTTGTTATAAAGCAAATAGCCAATAAATAAATCTGCTTAAATATCAGTATCAGAATCCAATTTGCTATTTTAAAAAAAAAAAAAAGAAAGAAAGAAAAGAAAATCTGAATTCTGAATCAGCTATGATTGGCGCATCACTAATTAAAATACTAAGTAAAAGGCCTCAGATTTGAAGTACAATCTGGGATGTCTTTTTCTATCAGTTCTTCAATAGGTAGATCTTGTCTTTCATAAAGGCCAAGGTCAGGGATCTTGGGCCTAAAAAGGCTGGTGACCACTGCTCTAAAGAAACAGGATTCCCTAAATTATCGTCATTCATATCGTCATCGCAATAAATATCAGAAATTATCGTGATATATTTTAAAGTCCATATCGCCCATCCCTACCGCCCCCTGCCATCAGCTCCCGCGTCTCACACACACGAGTGCGACTTTAGCACTAGATTTAGCAACTTTCAGACCCTTTTAGCGGCTTTTTTAGCACTAGGCTTTTTTAGAAAGTAGCATTGAATAAACATTATAGAAATGTAGCTTTAGAAATATTTAGATTTACCAGAGAATGTATGACACATAAACTAGGGATGCTAGGGAACTAGGGATCAATACTGATTTCACAATACGATTCTCTCACAATTTCTGAAAAAGAAATTTCAGAATTATGAAAAGGTGTCCTTTTATTATTTCTCAGAAAAAAATGCTGCACATTTCTTTGTGAAATTTGAAATATCAAATAACAAATCTAAATTTAAATTTGAAAACAAACCCCAAATCAAATAAATAAATACAAATAAAAGAAATCTCTTCACATAAACAAAATTTAAATCATAATATAGTTTAGCAAGTTATAGCTTTGTGTAGTTGTAGTTTTTGATTCACATTGTATAGTTGAAATTTGAAGCAAAAACAGAATGGTCTGGCTTTAGCTTTGTGAAACTAAACTAAGCAAAAACAGCAGACTGAATGAAAACGCAAATGCACTCTCTTACTTGGTTACCGCTGTTAACAAAGTAGTGCTGCGCTTATAAATACTACTTCAATATGCAAGATGAAAAGAAAATGTAATCTGAACTTTTCTACAGACAGTCCGTCCCCTTCAGAGATACATTCATATAAACCCACCCCCAACTGTATCATGATTCGTTTAACATCTCAAACGGCTTGAATCGGCACATATTGTTATTGGTTTTCAACCGGCTTGGGTTCATTGTTACATCCCTATAACAGATTTATATAGTTGGCATGAACGCATTTACACTGCAATTAGAATTGCATAAAACATGCTATGTGATTTAATGTTTTAAACGAGCATTGAGTTAAAAAAATTGCTTAAAATTAAATACTCCAAATATGAAACTAGAACCATCAGTAGGTGGCAGCAAGTCACTGTCTTAATAGATAATTAATTCAGTCAGTCATTCATTCAACCGATTCATTCAAACAGCAGAATCAAAGCAAGTCCCTGTCTTTATGAATCATTTGTCTCACTTGATTTGTTCAAAAACGTGGATTCATTCAGGAACGAAATTGCAATGCGTGTTGCTCAGAAAGGCAATGTAGTTCTTCTGGGCTTTGATTGGAACTGAAATTTAGCAAAAACTGACAATGTCTAAAACGTAGCACAATATTAACTTTCTTTTTGAACTGTTGTATAAAATCAATATCACATTTGTAATTGTGCAGATATTCAAGGAAAAAACAGCAGTCTTGCTCGAGTGATATTGCTTAACTATATTATATGATTTATATAGGGGTGTAACGGTTCACAAAATTCACGGATCGGTACATTTTCGATACGGGGGGCAAGGTAATTGGTTACGTCGCAATGTTGGAAATATTTCTGTTTTAAACCATGAAGGCGAGCCAATGGATATCACACACAAGCAACATGCAAACTTTGCGCAAGAGTTGTGCCGGTCTTAATCTCAGTCAATTCACTGCAGAAAGTGAAAGTAAAAACGGACTGATGGAGCTTTCTGACGCTTTCTGACACCACTTATTCTCTCAGAGACAACGAGACAAATCTACTTCAGCATATGCTGATAACGATATATAGCTAATTGCTTTAATTTATTCCCTTAATATTTCTCTTGTGGCCCGTACATAGTGGAAAAAAAAGAAAGAAACTTATTTCGTGTTAAACCGGTTGTTTTTGAAAGTCGGTGCTTGAAATAAAAAAAATTTATTTCATTGATTTTTATTGATCACTGCAGTGTTAATATTTTAATGATAGGGCTGTAATGCATTGTATAATATACCTGTTTTAAAAGACCTTTTTAAAAACATTTTAATTGGAGTAAATGGCCTAATCTTTTGTTATCCTCACAGCGCGTCAGTTATGCGGTAATTATTGCGGGGCAAATTAATTGTAATCTTAATTTAATTATAAAAGTAACTTCATAATAATAATAATAGGCCTAATAAAAATAAGAATGTAACAGGCCTACATTAATTGGAAATGCCAAATCCTCTTAATATTGCCAATAATTTATGTTTTTGACAATATCTCTGGCTATCGTCTTTCGACGCACCCCAGCAAGAGGAGGTTATCATGGGGCAGACAGCTCCGTTTCGTCGTTTGGGCTGCCTTGTTGAGCGCAGTGGCACTGAGAACATTATATTTCACACACTTTAACCCATTTAATCCCCAATTTTTCCCAGACATGAAAACATCCAAAGGATGTGTCGTTAGCAACCCTTTGAAACTAATAAATATTACAAATTAAAAAAAGTTTTTTTTTTGAAGTGTATGAAAAATTGTGTTTTATGGTCTGTCATAATTGTGGGTTAATGTGTATACTGAATTAACATATTTCTGCAGTCATAAAAATTATTATATATATCTCAGCCCAGTGTGAAGCCCAGCTTCTTTGGTGTTGAAGCATTGTGTTATAATAACCCCTACAAATACAACTCATTATATACACTATAAACACTTTAAAGGAGATCAGTTGTTTATTGCAACAATACATAACTACAATAACTTTGTCTAGTGCTCTTGTGAGAGTTTATAGCATGATTTGTGAAAATGTAACTATACTGAGTGACATAGCATAGACTTCATCATGGCTAGTTTTTGTGTATTTCATTTCATTCTGTAACCTACTTGTTCTACAGATCTGTGTGTACTGGTGTTAAATGCTACTGTTTTTGACAGCGTTGATAACGTTTATGACAGATAATATCATGATAATTTTTGCGTTTCCCTTACCGAATGTCGTATCCTGTCAGCAAAAACCTGTCCATGGGCTTTTTTGATTGCTTTCAGTTTAAGTGAAGTTCATAACAGGGACGCTAAACATTCTTGCAAACGGTCTAAACTGAATTATACATGTCATGCAGGCATTCATATGAGGAGTTTAACAGGAAATTAGTCATTCATAGAACAAATTTTATTTTTGAACATGAAAAATTTACCGAGCTCCGGACCTCGGTGGCCTCATAGCTGGTTACGGGCCAGTATTACAACATCAATATTGTAACTTATTTTTATAAATTTGAATTTTTAATTTAGTGCAGTATTTTGTCATTGCAACATTTTAGTGCAATTTTCACTAACAACTGCAATTGGATTTATATTGTAGACCTAAGTTCATTGTTATCCCACCAGTCACTATTGTGACCATCAAGATGTTTACTCATTCTATGACCACACTCAATAAAACTGAATATATGTGAATTCATATATTAATACTAGACACCTTAAAGATAATGTGTACCAAAAATCTTTGTCATATCTTTGTTAACATACTTTACTAGCCTTTCATTTCGGAGCTTTGATGCAGCCATCATCTACTCAAGGTGCAAACAGGAAGTAAACTGCTCTGGTCATGTGACAATATGCACTAATCATGTGAAACTGCATATATTTAATTGAGACCCTTTATTTTTCCTTATTTGCAGGAAGTGCACTAAAACTTCAGTCAGTAAGGTTTTTAGAGCTTTACAAATGAAAAACTTTTTTACGGTCACGGTGGGATTAAATGGGTTAAGCTCTTTTATTTTACAAATGTAATAGGGTTCGGTTTGTAATGCGTACCGAACCAAAAGCCTCGGACCGAACGGTTCAATATGAATACGTGTATCGTTACACCCCTAGATTTAAATATAAGACAATTTTATTATTTTTTTTTTGTTGCCTCATATCTTGAAATTTGGGGCCATATAATTGCATTCTAGTAGGCTACATCACGCAGTCAGTCGTCGTCCTGCATCATGTTCATCAGCATGCAATGCAGTGAAGTACAGGTCTCGGCTGGGACGGGGCGTGTTAAATGTGTTCATCGCTTTAATGTGCTATTTTTACTTTAATCGCACCAAATTAAATAGTTCTAAAGAGAATATAGAGTGTAGTATAGTAGTAAAATTTAATATAATTAATTATTATACTGTAAATATTAAGATGGTGTGATTTAAACCCGAGTGTCTTTGTTTGGCTCAAAGGAAACTTTTCTGTATTTCGGTGCCTGTGATCTTAGTTCTGTCTCCACAGATGAGCTGCTGCTGCTATTTCTGTCTCACTTAACTGTGTGTGAAGCTGTGACTACCAAGAGCGTTTATAATTACACAAATTGTTCAGTTGCGTTGAAACTGTGCATTCTCTGTACACGCTTGTCCTTGAGTGAGATGCTCGTGCTCCACACGTCTCAGAACAGAAGAGTTCAGTCTTCATGTGCTGTTTAGCCGCTCGCAAGGCAGGTCACCGAGACATTTCATGCCATTTCTATTTTCATTAAAATTCCCTTATTTTATTGGCATAATGTGCCCAGTAATGATGCATTATCTTAGGAGGTAACATCTTTCTGTACCATAGCAGCACCCAATACTAATGGCTTAGTTTACAGGTCACCTCTAGATCTACTACTAGGATGACATCAGTCATTTAATATTTAGGAACTCTTGTAAAAGTGATAATGTCTCTTGAAGCTGAAATATTTCTGCACCTGTACATCATAGCTAACAACAACCATTGGCCAATCTCCCGTACCTTTTTGTTTTAAAATAAAGCAATAAGCCCCAAGAAGCCATGGTTTACAGTGAATTTATAACAGCTAAGGGACGTTGTTAGGGACGACGTGGCGCGGAGTCAATAAATTCACTGTAAACCACGGCTTCACGGGGATTATTGCTTTTATAAAATGGTTATTCCATATACGTAGTAAGGTTTCACAGAATAAAACGGAGCAAATAAAGTGTAATGATGTTAATATAAACTGTATTCTTTCACCAAACAATGTAGTTCCTCAGAAACAGTTGTGGTTCCAACAAATTGGTTGCCGAGCAACACACAGAAGTAAAAAAAGGTGTATGTTTGTAGTGTAATTTACAACAGCTTCGAACACGGCTCAGCCAATCAGAATCAAGGACCGGAACTCTCCGTTTTATAATGTAATGCTCATTATTTAATTGTAGCACTTTAATCTCACAATATAGTTTGTCTTTATGCAAAGCATGCATTCATACGGCATGTTTTATATAGATTTTATAATCGTTAGACTTCTCTCAGACCTGTCAAACATATTTTATTGGACTGTCCAGCTTTTAATGTATGTAGAAAACTCTTTTATGAAGTGAACAGTTCACTTAGAGTTTAGTGAAATTTTCCCAGTAATTTAGTTTTTAGAATTTTTATCATATGTTATCTTGTGTAATATAATTGTTTGCTTGTTTTTATTGTATTTGTTACACTTGTATTTTTTAAATAGTTTTTGCCATGAAAGTAGCCTAAGATGCTGACATGGCATTAAATAAATAGATACTACTACTTCTCTCAGACTGTTTTCTTAACACATACACTACCGTTCAAAAGTTTGGGATCAGTAAGACTTGTAATGTTTTTAAAAAGAAGTCTCTTCTGCTCATCAAGGCTGCATTTATTTGATCAAAAATACAGAAAAAACAGTAATCTTGCTAAATGTTGTTACAATATAAAATAATGGTTTCTATTTTAATATCCTTTCAAATATAATTTATTTCTGTGATCAAAGCTGAATTTCCATCATCATTACTCCAGTATAAAGTGTCACACGATCCTTCAGAAATCATTGTAATATGCTGATTTATTATTAGAATTATCAACAGTTGTGCTGCCAAATATTGTTTTGGAAACTGCAATACTTTTTTTCAGGATCCTTTGATGAATAAAAAGTTAAAACAACAGCTTTTATTCAAAATATAAATCTTTTCTAACAATATAAATCTTTGCTATCACTTCTTATCAATTTAACACGTCCTCACTGAATAAAAGTTTTAATTTATTTAAAAAAAAGAAAGAATACAAATTTACTGACCCCAAACTTTTGAACAGTAGTGTATATTGTTAAAGATTTCTATTTTAAATGCTCTTCTTTTTAACTTTTTACTCATCAAAGAATCCTGAAAAAGTATCAGGTTCCAAAAAAATATTAAGCAGCTCAACAGTTTCCAGCACTGATAATAAATCAGCATATTATACTGATTTCTGAAGATCATGTGAAACTGAAGACTGGAGTAATGATGCTGAAAATACAGCTTTGTTCACAGAAATCAATTACATTTGAATGTACACTTAACAAAATTATAAACGCAACACTTTTGTTTTTGCCCCCATTTTTCATGAGCTGAACTCAAAGATCTAAGACTTTTTCTATGTACACAAATGACCTATTTCTCTCAAATATTATTCACAAATCTGTCTAAATCTGTGTTAGTGAGCACTTCTCCTTTGCTGAGATAATCCATCCACCTCACAGGTGTGGCATATCAAGATGCTGATTAGACAGCATGATTATTGCACAGGTGTGCACAAACGTTATTTTACATCATAATAATATTTCACAATATTAACTTTTTCCTGTATTTTTGATCTAATAAATGCAACCTTGATGAGCAGAAGAAACTCCTGTAAAAAACATTAAAAATAGTTCTGATCCCAAACTTTTGGCCAGTAGTGTATATATATATATATATGACATTTTGTTTTATGAAATATGAAAAAAAGACACAAAACACAAAAACAGTTACAATATAAAATAATGGTTTCTATTTTAATATCCTTTCAAATATAATTTATTTCTGTGATCAAAGCTGAATTTCCATCATCATTACTCCAGTATAAAGTGTCACACGATCCTTCAGAAATCATTGTAATATGCTGATTTATTATTAGAATTATCAACAGTTGTGCTGCCAAATATTGTTTTGGAAACTGCAATACTTTTTTTCAGGATCCTTTGATGAATAAAAAGTTAAAACAACAGCTTTTATTCAAAATATAAATCTTTTCTAACAATATAAATCTTTGCTATCACTTCTTATCAATTTAACACGTCCTCACTGAATAAAAGTTTTAATTTATTTAAAAAAAAGAAAGAATACAAATTTACTGACCCCAAACTTTTGAACAGTAGTGTATATTGTTAAAGATTTCTATTTTAAATGCTCTTCTTTTTAACTTTTTACTCATCAAAGAATCCTGAAAAAGTATCAGGTTCCAAAAAAATATTAAGCAGCTCAACAGTTTCCAGCACTGATAATAAATCGGCATATTAGAATAATTTCTGAAGATCATGTGACACTGAAGGCTGGAGTAATGATGATAGAAATTCAGCTTTGATCACAGGAATAAATTAGATTTTAATGTACAAGCCCGATTCCAAAAAAGTTGGGACCTGTCCCACCTTTTTTGGAATGTGTAGCTCTCATGAAATCCAAAATGAGCCAATATTTGGCATGACATTTCAAAATGTCTCACTTTCAACATTTGATATGTTATCTATATTCTATTGTGAATAAAATATAAGTTTATGAGATTTGTAAATTATTCCATTCCTTTTTTACTCACAATTTGTACAGTGTCCCAACTTTTTTGGAATTGGGTTTGTATATTAAAATAGAAAATTTTTATTTTACATAATAATATTTCACAATATTACATTTTTCCCCTGTATTTTTGATCAAATAAATGCAGCCTTGATGAACAGAAGAAACTCCTGTAAAAAACATTAAAATCGTTCTGATTAAACTTTTGACCGGTAGTGTAGATGTTCAGAAAGAGTTAAAATCGCCCTGATTGTTCCCGATTTCTTTATTTCCCCCCTCTCTCTGTGTTTGCAGGCTTCTTGTAAGTGCTTCCCAGGATGGAAAACTAATTATCTGGGACAGCTATACTACAAACAAGGTAAATGTGAAAGCCAAATACATTTGTGAACTGATGATTAGATGTAGTGACTCGACATGTTAAATAACGTATTTGTCTGGATTCTCTCAATTAATTTAATGAGGTATGTCCTATGATGCTGTTTAAACTGTATGAACGGGGGAAGTGTTGTCACAATACCAAAATTGTAGTAGTCTGTGTGTGTGTGTGTGTGTGTGTGTGTGTGTGTGTGTGTGAGAAATATGATGCTAATAATACATTAAAACAGCATGTAGCCTTCATTTTCACTTGACCTGATTTAAAAAAAGTTTGCTGCTTTAAAAAATACTTGAAGATCAAAGAAACAATTATACGTAACAAACAAGTGGCATTTCTATTAGTTTGCACTTGATTTGATGTCAGATTTTTTTTTTGTCCTGAAGAATCAATCGTTGCCGTTTTAGGTTTTAAGTTCGAAACTTGTGTGTAGCATTAAAACTCGTATTCAAATTATAAATGCGTTACATACTCCCGCTCCCTTTATCATCACTAAAGCATCAATCACTTGAGTTCAGGGCAAGCTCACCGAGCTCTGCACTCTTGCAAAAGCCCCCGTTAATATAAAAGAAAGATTTGTAGACTCCACCATGAGTCTCATATTTAGTGTTTTTTTGCTCTAATGTTATTATTATGATTCATATTATGATCATTTCAGTTCGAAGATGCATATAAATATTGTGATCAGCTTTGTTTCATAATGCATGGATGAAATGTTACCACATTGTTTTGTATTTATTATATAGTTAAGGCCAGTTGTTGCATTGTCACGTAAAAATTCAAAGAATCATTAACTTGACTTCTGATTGTATTAGATATATCTGTATGTCTAAAATCTGCAATGATACAAGTAGAGCCAGCAAACCTGTTTGTATGTTCTGTCATCTGTATACGCTTCGAGTTCCTAGAGATTCAGCATTAGTAGTGAAAACTAAAAGGCATTTGACATGTTGATGTGTAGGTGCACGCTATTCCGCTGCGCTCCTCGTGGGTGATGACTTGTGCATATGCACCGTCTGGAAACTATGTGGCCTGTGGAGGCTTGGATAACATTTGCTCCATCTACAACCTGAAGACCCGCGAGGGGAACGTGCGCGTCAGCCGTGAGCTGGCTGGACACACAGGTAACACTTTGCACAAAACCGTGTGTTTGGAGTGAGCTGCGCTCTCCTTCCTGCTGTTTAACTGCTGTCTTCACACAGGTTATCTGTCCTGCTGCCGCTTCGTGGATGATAACCAGATTGCCCCCAGCTCAGGCGACACCTCCTGGTGAGTTTTGGGTACCGCCTCAGAACAAGCCACTCTGTTCCCATGACCTTCTCACTGATAACATACACTTAACCCACAGGTTGAAACTCTTTCGGTGTGACATTTCACTTTCTAACTGTGCTTTGTTTTTAAAGGGGTCATATGATGCTGCTGAAAAGAACATTATTTTGTGTATTTGGTGTAATGAAATGTGTTTATGCGGTTTAAGGTTCAAAAAACACATTATTTTCCACATACTGTACATTATTGTTTCTCCTCTATGCCCTGCCTTTCTGAAACGCGTCGATTTTTACAAAGCTCATCGGGCTGAAAAAGAATGGTGTACTCTGATTGGCCAGCTATCCAGTGTGTTGTGATTGGCCGAATACCTCAAGCATGAGACGGAAATGTTACGGCCCTTACCATACTGTTGATGCCCTGTCTGGCCAGAGCGACGAGACAAAAACATTAAAACCCATTATAAACAAGGCATTTGTTGCATCCAGTGGGGA
>NW_015505373.1:788782-791045 GCF_001515645.1 Sinocyclocheilus grahami
CTGTCCCACCTTTTTTGGAATGTGTAGCTCTCATGAAATCCAAAATGAGCCAATATTTGGCATGACATTTCAAAATGTCTCACTTTCAACATTTGATATGTTATCTATATTCTATTGTGAATAAAATATAAGTTTATGAGATTTGTAAATTATTCCATTCCTTTTTTACTCACAATTTGTACAGTGTCCCAACTTTTTTGGAATTGGGTTTGTATATTAAAATAGAAAATTTTTATTTTACATAATAATATTTCACAATATTACATTTTTCCCCTGTATTTTTGATCAAATAAATGCAGCCTTGATGAACAGAAGAAACTCCTGTAAAAAACATTAAAATCGTTCTGATTAAACTTTTGACCGGTAGTGTAGATGTTCAGAAAGAGTTAAAATCGCCCTGATTGTTCCCGATTTCTTTATTTCCCCCCTCTCTCTGTGTTTGCAGGCTTCTTGTAAGTGCTTCCCAGGATGGAAAACTAATTATCTGGGACAGCTATACTACAAACAAGGTAAATGTGAAAGCCAAATACATTTGTGAACTGATGATTAGATGTAGTGACTCGACATGTTAAATAACGTATTTGTCTGGATTCTCTCAATTAATTTAATGAGGTATGTCCTATGATGCTGTTTAAACTGTATGAACGGGGGAAGTGTTGTCACAATACCAAAATTGTAGTAGTCTGTGTGTGTTTGTGTGTGTGTGTGTGTGTGTGTGTGTGAGAAATATGATGCTAATAATACATTAAAACAGCATGTAGCCTTCATTTTCACTTGACCTGATTTAAAAAAAGTTTGCTGCTTTAAAAAAATACTTGAAGATCAAAGAAACAATTATACGTAACAAACAAGTGGCATTTCTATTAGTTTGCACTTGATTTGATGTCAGATTTTTTTTTTGTCCTGAAGAATCAATCGTTGCCGTTTTAGGTTTTAAGTTCGAAACTTGTGTGTAGCATTAAAACTCGTATTCAAATTATAAATGCGTTACATACTCCCGCTCCCTTTATCATCACTAAAGCATCAATCACTTGAGTTCAGGGCAAGCTCACCGAGCTCTGCACTCTTGCAAAAGCCCCCGTTAATATAAAAGAAAGATTTGTAGACTCCACCATGAGTCTCATATTTAGTGTTTTTTTGCTCTAATGTTATTATTATGATTCATATTATGATCATTTCAGTTCGAAGATGCATATAAATATTGTGATCAGCTTTGTTTCATAATGCATGGATGAAATGTTACCACATTGTTTTGTATTTATTATATAGTTAAGGCCAGTTGTTGCATTGTCACGTAAAAATTCAAAGAATCATTAACTTGACTTCTGATTGTATTAGATATATCTGTATGTCTAAAATCTGCAATGATACAAGTAGAGCCAGCAAACCTGTTTGTATGTTCTGTCATCTGTATACGCTTCGAGTTCCTAGAGATTCAGCATTAGTAGTGAAAACTAAAAGGCATTTGACGTGTTGATGTGTAGGTGCACGCTATTCCGCTGCGCTCCTCGTGGGTGATGACTTGTGCATATGCACCGTCTGGAAACTATGTGGCCTGTGGAGGCTTGGATAACATTTGCTCCATCTACAACCTGAAGACCCGCGAGGGGAACGTACGCGTCAGCCGTGAGCTGGCTGGACACACAGGTAACACTTTGCACAAAACCGTGTGTTTGGGAGTGAGCTGCGCTCTCCTTCCTGCTGTTTAACTGCTGTCTTCACACAGGTTATCTGTCCTGCTGCCGCTTCGTGGATGATAACCAGATTGTCACCAGCTCAGGCGACACCTCCTGGTGAGTTTGGGTACTGCCTCAGAACAAGCCACTCTGTTCCCATGACCTTCTCACTGATAACATACACTTAACCTACAGGTTGAAACTCTTTCGGTGTGACATTTCACTTTCTAACTGTGCTTTGTTTTTAAAGGGGTCATATGATGCTGCTGAAAAGAACATTATTTTGTGTATTTGGTGTAATGAAATGTGTTTATGCGGTTTAAGGTTCAAAAAACACATTATTTTCCACATACTGTACATTATTGTTTCTCCTCTATGCCCCGCCTTTCTGAAACGCGTCGATTTTTACAAAGCTCATCGGGCTGAAAAAGAATGGTGTACTCTGATTGGCCAGCTATCCAGTGTGTTGTGATTGGCCGAATACCTCAAGCATGAGACGGAAATGTTACGGCCCTTACCATACTGTTGATGCCCTGTCCGGTCAGAGCGATGAGACAAAAACATTAAAACCCATTATAAACAAGGCA